>NW_005353757.1:769160-771443 GCF_000412655.1 Myotis brandtii
TGAGCCCAGCTTCTGGCTGAGCAGTGCTCCTCCTGTGGGAGCGCACTGACCACCAGGGGACAGCTCCTGTGTTAAGTGTCTGCCCCTGGTGGTCAGTGCACATCACAGTGACCGGTCATTCTGCCATTTGGTCGATTTGCATATTAGCCTTTTATTATATAGGATACTTTTATCCATAAGGTTTACTTTTCAAAGGAATCTTAAAAGGTTTTTCCATAAACATATGCTTCCCTCTAGTGGACACAGCTATGTTACTGACATATATATAAGAAACAGGAGTAGTTGATTAATAATGTACAAGGGGGTGAGGTGGGATGTGTGAGTGCTCCCTCTTGAAAGAAAAATCATCCTGGTATGATGACATCTGAACAGAGAAGAAGAAGGGACAGAGCAAGCTGAATGGATGGATACACAGGAGAAGAACATCCCAAGAACAGGGGTCCCTCAATAAAAAATGCTGGCTTTCTAAAACACAATCACTACTACATACTGGTTATGACAACTGAAAAAGATAAAAATAAAAGAAGGCAAAGTGTTGATTAAATGGAAATCAGAAATAGTCTTCTATGTAACTCCAAAATAAATCGAATCTAGATTTACCTCCTCTACCAGCTGGACACCATAATCCCTTTTAAATGGTTGAATGGTCACACCTCTTCCATTGACAAGCTGGGTTAAGTCAATAGGCTGAGTAGGATCAACTCGACCCAGATCAATAAGATACTGCAGTCTGTTGAGGCTCAAAGGCTGATATTGACGTCTGAAGCTACAAAACAAGAAAGTAAAGGTTGAAAAACTCAGTCAAACTTATCTTTTGTAAGTTCACCATATCAACTCAAAGCTCCTGTGTTTTCCTCCATCAATTCAGATGGTTTAACAAAATAAATCCCTCCTGAATACAACAAAATTATGTAATATTGCTTGATTTTTGGTAATGAAACAAAACCAGTACTTTCTTTGTTTCACTAAAAATAATTTACCTCTCTAAACATTTATTTCACTCATTTACACAAATAAATAACTGTGGAAAATGTAACCCATTATCTGAATTATGCATTAATTATTGGATGACTACTATGGGCCACATTTTTATATATATTTTGCTAAGCCTCTGAACAGCCACAAAAGCAGGCATTTTCATCTCCATTTTGCAGGTCTGAGTGCAACGTCTGGGTTTTTTTTTCCTACTAATCCGGCTAAATTTCATTACCAAAAATGGTTCAGAGAAACAGTAGCAAAAGTTTGTTTCAAAGTGAATTTACATTTCTACCAAGCTATTTTTTTTTTAGGTGATTCTCAGTGAAAATTAGCGATTTTTATTTTACAAAGCAAAAGGAACCTTACCTATGTCCTTCATTAAACCCATATTTGGGGATTCGGATGTAAAACGGGGTCTGGCCTCCCTCGAAGCCCAGTCGGGGCCGGGTTCCCCTCTGCCGTTCTCCTTTATGGCCTCGGCCACATTTTCTACCTCTTCTCCGACCTCTTGGTCGTCTTTCCTAAAACGAAAAAAGAGTTTTATAATCCACAGATGCATTTTTAAAAATTTTATTTTACCTTTTCACTGTATATTTTGTATGCCATTTATTCATCCAACCAACCAGTACTAGCTACAATTCTAGCTACTCTAATGTCTACACACTATAAGCAGTATCTTTGCTTCTGAAGTGCAGCTGATTCTTCTAAAGATCAAGTTGTGTTTCAAAGGCAACAACCCCAGGATGGAACGGGGATAGGGATTCTATGACAATCTGGCATTGAAAAAAGCCTAGAATTAAACATCCACAACAAACAAGGATAGAGGATAATCAAGAAAATTCATTTTGCAATTAACTGTAAATATGTCATTGTTACCTACATTATTTTAAAGATTAACTTATAAAGAAAATACTATTTCCTGGCACCTCACAAAAGCAAGGATTGGTTTTCGAAATGGCAGTGTCAACTAAGAACTATTCAGAGCTGTATTCAGTGGTTTTCAAAAAAAGACATTTAATGTGACAAATCAATTCAAATCTTTCCCATGAAGACCAAAATATATTGGAAAAGCACTTCATTTTAAATCCAATTCTGAGAAAAGCAATCATTTGTGCAGTTCTTGCGACTTCGCCCCTCCCTAAGTCACTTAATTATGCTTTTAAATGTAAACCTTATGAGGAGTCGGGACCACGTGGGAAGACTCTGAGCACAGAAGGCTCCAGGGGCTCGGAACCCTATGCTCATCCCACCGCCCTTCGGGAAAGGAGCCTTCCATCCGGCGCGGCCCGCGGGAAAGGCCGCTCG
>NW_005353757.1:771666-785259 GCF_000412655.1 Myotis brandtii
GCCGCGGCCCCGCCCCTGTCGTACTGCAGCGTCCGCGGCGCGGTCTGCCCCCGTCGCGCCTGGAACCTGGAGTCCGGCTTTTGGAGGAGGAGGGGGGACGTGGGCCTGTGATCTTCTGTTGAGAGTTCGATTCTTGAGGTCGGACTTTTAACTTACGTCCTCTTGCGCCCCCAGTAAATACGCTGTCGTTAGGGAATCTTTGAGTTTTTTGAGGGAGTCTTCTCTGAGCTCAACCTGGAGCCTGGAATAAAATAACGCTCTTCTAAATGATTAGCTTTGACCTTGGGTCATCGCATATGGTGAGATAAGAAAATAAAACTGAATATGTGCAAATAGGTACGGACAATTGTATGGTTTTAATATTTTTGGTCGTTGTTATATGTTTTTAATGTTGTTTTTTAAGTTAAATGAAAGATTAGGGTCCGGCTATTAAATGCCTGACTAATACCAGCCTGTGAGCAAGATTCCAACGAAGCGTCCTCTTCCGTTTGCATCTCTAAGGCTTTGACTGAGACACGGGGATACTGGCTTCACTTACTATTAACAATGATAGGAGCATGCCGAAGCTTGGTAAATAAATGTAGGGCACTGTGTTAAATTGGTCTTATTCGATTATCTGACTACACAACCATTGGTAAATGTCACAGGATTCCAGGGCAGGAAGAATAGAGAAACTGTGACGGGAAAGTTAAAACAAGGCCAGACAGTGTGGGCAATTTGCAGCAATTTATAACTAACAAGCCATTATTTTCCCCAGCCAAGGACACGAGAGCAAATGGTTAAAAACCTCCCTAACAAGTGAATGCAGAAAGGGAGGGGGAAAGGAGAAAAGAAAAAAGGGCATTTTACTCCCTCAGCAGAGAAGCCAGCAGTCTCAGGCTTGGCAAGATAAAGTTGTCAGGTGCTTCTCCAGAATTCTGGGAGGGCCACAACAAAGTAAAAAAGGGCCTTGAGAATTAATCTGTACCAAAATATTCAGCAAAGGAATTTTGAAACCTATATCCCTGAAAAAGCAGTAACCTAACAGATAGACAGGAGGGTATATAACGCCTCTTACCCCCACCCAACTCGCTCTTCAAATTAGCTGAGAGCCTATCAGTGCTTCATAAACCAGGTGTATAGGTTTGCTTGCATTGCTTTTTCAGTAAAGGTACATGCTTTAATAAACTAGTTTTTCACAACACAGCCAAGATCTCTAGTATAAATTCATTTATATGAGAAGACAAGGATTGAGATTGGGAACAGCCTTCTCCCACTGACTCAGGGCTATCTGGTAACACCTCTCTGGTGTCAGTGAGAGGTGCCTCAAGTCTAATAGTAAAGGTAGGTGCTAATACCCTTTAAGGCTTAGAAAGGTTGGTTGGGTCGCTTGACCAAAGCCTCACAACCATCAGCAGAGCCAGGATTCAAACGTCCACTGCCTCCTATTATAAAACTAGTATTTTTTATAATATAAAAATTGAATATATGCAGCACAAAATTCCTAACATTTTTACTTTAAAAATGTCAGCTTCTCAATGTTTGTCTTAGGTAAGGGTAATACAGAAGACCACCTTTTCTTCTTTTTTGTTGTTGTTTTTATATTTCACCATCTTCTGGGGAGTTTTTCCTGCTGATCCCTATTAGTGATCACAAATAGTAAAAGCGAGCCCTGACCGGTTTGGCTCAGTGGATAGAGTGTCAGCCTGCGGACTCAAGGGTCCCGGGTTCGATTCTGGTCGGGGCATGTGCATTGGTTGCGGGCACATCTCCAGTGGGGAGTGTGCAGGAGGCAGCTGATCAATGTTTCTCTCTCATCGATGTTTCTGACTCTCTATCCCTCTCCCTTCCTCTCTGTAAAAAACCAATAAAATATATATTTTTTTAAAACAAACAAATAGTAAAAGTGAGAAATTTTTGGAGGGCAGTGTTGACAGAAGAAACATCCAAACATATAGAGAATTTGTATAAGTTTGAGCCAAACTGATGACTATTGCCAGGAAGCAAAATTTCAAGGGATTGAGAAAATGCTCAGAGAATGGCAGTTTTACAGCTTATTTTATACATTAGACTCAAAGGAAGAAACATAAGGAGGGTTACATAAAATTCATTGGTGGTAGATTAGGGAGGCAGGAGAAAGCGAAGTGGGGGGGGGGGATCTCTGACTTTGGATAAAGAGTAAAACGCAGAGATACATACTTCTTTTACATTGATGGATAGTTAACAATTTTTACGCTAATTTACAGCACGTAGACAAGGTATTCCGGGAACAAGATAGCAATGAAGGATTCTGTGGTCTTGGGCTCTGGTGTGTGGGTGTGCCCTGAGGCATCTTGAAAACATTTCTCTGAATTCCAAGGGTATGTTATCTTAGATGCAAAAGGACAATAAAATAGACAGGCTTCTTAAGGTAAAGATTGGCCTTTGTCAAGGCCAGGATTGTACCTTCAGCCTGGGTATGGACCCTGTCTGGGAATTGAATCTGAGACCCTTCGGTGCATGAGACAACACTCCAACCAACTGAGCCACACTGGCTGGGGCTAATTGTTTTATCAATTTTTGACATTTATTCATTTATCTTATGATAGATGAAGATTTAGATAATTTGAACTATTTACTCCAGTATTTTAGTTCTCTCATGGTAAACAATGCAATTTAAATAATGTAAGTACTTTAAATATCCATTTATAGCAGTGGTTCTCAACCTTCCTAATGACGCGACCCTTTAATACAGTTCCTCATGTTGTGGTGACCCCCAATTTCATTGTTACAAATTGAACATAATTCAAGCATAGTGATTAATCACAAAAACAATATGTAATTATATATGTGTTTTCCGATGGTCTTAGGCGACCCCTGTGAAAGGGTCGTTCGACCCCCAAAGGGGTCACGACCCATAGGTTGAGAACCGCTGATTTATAGGGTTTTTCAACTTTGTTTAAATTTTTTTTATTTTTTCCATCACCACTTAACGTCTATGCACTCTTCCACCTCCACCCGTCCCCCCCAATCACCACACTGTTGTCCATGTCGAATCATACAAACTATAATGTCTGACCACAATGGAATTAAACTTAAAAAGAATAACGGGAAGATATCTGAAAAATCCCCATATACATGGGATCTAAACATATTACTAAATAACTCATGGATCAAACAAGAAATCAAAGAAGAAATTTTAAATATTTTGAACAGAATAAAAATGAAAGCATGACATATCAAAATCTGTGGCATGGAGCTAAATAGGTCTTAGAGGGAAATTTATAGCATAAACACTCATATTGGGGGGGAAAAGAGAAAAATCTCAAATCAATGGTTAAAGCTAAGAAGCTAGAAAAAGAACAAAATAAATCCAAATAAGCAGAAAAAGGGGAAAGATGACAAATCAATGAAAATAACAAAAAAGAGAAAATCTATTAAACAAAAAAAAATGTTTGGTTTGAGGTCAAGGTAAATGATAAAGCTCAAGCAAGGCCAACCAGGATAAAAAGAGAAAAAACAAACTGCTAATATCAGGAAAGAGAGGAAGCATCACTATAGATCCTTTAAACATTGAAAGAGATGTGCGAATATAGTGGACACATTTATGCCAATAAATTCAGCAACTTCAATAAAATAAGCAAATTCTTTGAAAGCCACAAACTATCCTAGCTGATTCAAGAAGCAAGAGACAGGACTTCTGGAATGGTGGTGTAAGGATTTGGCAGAACATTCCACCAATGAAACAATCACTTCAGTGGTGAAAATCTTTTTTAATATTTAATTTCTTTGTAAATTGTTCTGACATAGAGCAAATGAAGAAACATTTATTCAAGAAAACCTAATAAGTCTTGGTAAGAACAGCAAGAGTCTGTGCCAGTTGAGCCATGTCCCACTCCTAACACCACCAGCCATCCCCCAGCTTGGAAAGATAGAACTCTACTTTTGGCAGCTATGAACAAGAAGATGGGATTTCCTCCCTCCTCCTAGCTCCCAGACTAGGGTGACAGTTTTTCCCTGGGAGAGTAGGCTACTGGCATCTCTAATACTCTCAGCTTTGGGTTACAGAAGCTCTATTCCAGGCAAGTTCAGCCAAAAGAGCTGAAGCCCTTTTACCCCAACTCGCCCTTACTCTTAGAGTGGAAGCTATACCATGGTTGGTGCCAGGTTGAAAATATTGGGCCTGGAGAGCCCACGCCCCAGCTTGCTCATAGGATGCAGGTTTCATGCCAAGAAGGATGTATGAGCTGAATTGTGTCCTGCAAAATTCGTATGTTGAAATCTTAACTCCCAGTACCTCATAATGTAATTGTATTTGGAGAAAGTGTCTTTCATAAGATAAATTAAAATGGGGACATTAGGGTGGGCCATAATGCACAATTACTCATGTCCTGATAAGAAAATGATATTTGAACAAAAACCTGGATAAAGGAAAGACGTTGTGAAAACACAGGAAGAAGATAGTCATCCACAAGCCAAGACGAAAAGCCTCAGAAGAAACCAACCCTGCCAACACCCTGTTCTCAGACTTCTCACTGTCAGAATTGTGGGGAAAAATAATTTATGTTGTTTAAGTCACCCAGTCTGTGGTACTTTGTTGTGGCAGCCCTAGAAAACAAATACAGATTTTGGTACCAGGAAGTAGGGTGTTGCTGTAAAAAATTCCTGAAATTGCAGAACTGGGTAATGAATTAGAAAAAGAAACCAAAACTAAAGTTTAGAAAAATTCTCAGCATATCCATATTGCAAAAATTTGAGAAAGCATGTTCTGGAAAGAACATCAAGGGTATGGCTGGATAATCATTCACAAGGGGAGCCCAACAATAAATTTGAACTGAAAGATGGAAGAATCAGAAAATAGTAAATATAGATTGATAGAGATTATGAAATATGGGGAATGGAGAGAAAAAAGAATGAATAAATCTGAAAAGAGCCTTAGAGAGTTGAGGGACGCCATTAGGCATGAAAACATATGTGTAATGGAAGTAACAGAAGGAGAGGAGGGAAAAAAGCAGAGAACTATTGACTACATACTGACTGAAAACTTCTGAAATATGATGAAATCATTACATATACAAGAAGTTTCATAAAATCTAAGTGGGATAAATTAAAGGAAGTCTACACCCAGACACATCAAAATCAAGTATTGAAAGCTCAAGGTTTATATCAAAAGGAATTAAAAGCAGGGACTCAATAATTGTATGCCAGTGTTCATTGCAGCATTGTTCACAAAAACCAAAAGGTTGAAATAACCCAGCGGTTCTCAACCTGGGGGTCGCGACCCCTTTGGCGGTCGAACGACCCTTTCAAAGGGGTTGCCTAAGACCATCCTGCATATTAGATATTTACATTATGATTCATAATAGTAGCAACATTACAGTTATGAAGTAGCAACGAAAATAATTTTATGGTTGGGTCACAACATGAGGAACTGTATTTAAAGGGCCAGAAGGTTGAGAACCACTGAAATAACCCAAGTGTCCATCAAGAGATGAATGAATAAACAAAATGTAGTGTATAATGTAGTGTATAATACAAGTGTAATCTTAAGAGGAAATGAAGATCTGCTACATGCTACAACATGGATGAATCTTGAAAACAAGCTAAATGAAATAAGCCAGATACAAAAGGACAAATATTGTATGTGTCCACTTACATGAAGTTCCTAAACTAGGGAAATATATACAGACAGAAAGTAGATTAGACATTGATGTGAGACAGAAACATTATTGGTTGCTTCCCGTACGTGTCCCAACACGGGGATCAAACCCACAATCCAGGTTTGTGCCCTGACCAGGAATCGAACCAGCAACCTTTTCGCTCATAGGACAACACTTAACCTACTGAGCCACTCTGGCCAGGCAAGCCAGCACTATCCTGATACCAAAACCAGATAAAAACATTACAAGAAATAAACAAACAAACCTATAACCTAATACCCCTGGCCAACATTTGTTATCTACCTTTTTTATTATAGTCATTCTAGTAAATGTGAAGTGGTATTTCATTTAGTTTTAATTTGAATTTCAACAGTTGCTTAATATGAGCGTTTTTTTATGTTTGTTGGCCATTTGTATATCTCCTCTGGAGAAATTTCTATCTAAATCTGGGAAACCATTGTCTATTCCAAGGTCACAAAGATTTAAACCTTTGTATTATTCTTCAAAGTATTTATAGTTTTAACTCATATTTAGGTCTTTGAGCCATGTGTGTAAATTTTGTATGTGGTGTGAGAAAGCTGTCCACCTCCATTCTTTTGTGTGTGGATATCCAGTGGACAACTGATTTTTGACAAAGATTCCAAGGAAATTCAAAAGGAAATGATAATCTTTTCAATAAATGGTGATAGAAAATTGGATGGCCATATGCAAAATAAAACTGGAATATCCATCTCAATTATTATTTTATGCCATATGCAAATATTAGTTCAAAATGGGTCATAATAAACATCTTAAATATAAAAGCTGCCAACCTTTAAAAACAAAAAAGTAAGTGGTTTAGCCAGGGAACTTGAGTTTCCCATATAGCAGAGGAATTACAATTTGGAACATGCAAACTATGGCGAACCATAGGCAAGTCCAGAGAACAAAGGAGGTGAATGTGATTTTGATACAGGAAGGGAGGAAGTTGAAAGAGGGAGTTTTGAAAAGAAGTTTATTGCAGGAGAGTGAGAATTCGGGGTTGTGGCAGTTCCTCATTGGCTGAGTGGTTGTTGGGCAAAGAAAAAAAATCATTGTTCTACCTTCTGGTGTAAGTAAAGAAAGCTTCTTCCTGCTGGGGTGTGTTAAATTAGGTGCCATGAATGGTATGTCCATGAAATCACTCCTTTTGTGATTCCTGACTCCATTTTGAATCAAGTTTCCCTTTATTCATTTTCACACAACTAAAATTATAAATCTTTCATTTTTTTATTTAAAATTTTTTTGTTTTTTATTTTTTGTAAATTATAAATATTTTATAAGAAAGCCTAGCAGAAAGTATTAGTTATGTTGAGATAAACAAAAATTTCTTAAAGCATAAACTGAAATAAAAGATATAAACTATAAAAAGAAAAACCAATACATTTGACTTTATTAAAATTAAAAGCGTTTGCTCTTTAAAAGCTTTAAGATAATGAAAAAAAAGTCCAGTCACAGATGGGGAGAAAGTGTTCTCAAAATATGTATTTGACAAAGCACTCATATGTAGAATAAATATAAGATTTTTATAACTCAATAATAATGACAGCCCACTTAAAACATAGACAAAAGATTTGATCAGATATACTAGCTTTCGCTATAGTAGCTTTCTTCATAATAGCCCCAAACTGGAAATAACTACAAAGTCCAGGAGCAGGTAAACAGGTCGACAAAATATACATAATGGAATGCTACTTAGCAATAATGAATGAACAACTGATACAACAATATGGATGAATCTCTAAACAATGATGCTGAATGAAAGAACTGCTAAAAACACAAATGAATCTATTATGACAAAATAATCAGAGGTTTCCTAAGGATGTGTCTCTTCCCCACAGAGGAAAGAAGCAAGGATAGATAACAAAGGAGCCCAAGAAAACTTGTGTGTGTGATGTTCATTATTTTGACTGTGGTGATAGTTTTAGGAGTATATAGTAAAACAAAACTTATCAAATTGTATACTTTACACTTTGCGGTTCATTGTATGTCACATACCTAAATAAAACTGCAGAAAGAGCTAAAATATATAATAATGTTTTTAAACTTCTTGTAAAGGTGTTTTTGTAATGTTTATACATATTCACCTTTGTATAATAACTCATCATATGACTGTGACACAGTGAATTTATCCATTTTCCTGTTGATGAATGTTTAGGTTGCTCTTGGTTTTTCACTTTACAAAGAGTGCTGCTGTTAATATACCTATATGTTTCCCTGTGCACACATATGGGAGGGTTTCCAAAGTAGACCCCCAGAGTAGAGTTGTTGGGTCATAGCTACACAACCCTGCAACTTTACTAGAACTTCCCCAATTGTTCTTTCAGAGTCATTCAGTTTTGTACTCCCTTTAGCAGTTTAACCTTGTTTTGTTCTGTCCAATGTCATGTGCCTGATACTGATGAGATGATGAGACCTAGGTTCTTATCTTCTTAAAGGAAAGATTTCAATCAGGAGACAGAGTGCCCGTGACCGGCAACATGCGTCTCTCTCAAAAAAATAAAATTAATGGGAGGAAAAAAGAGACAAAGCACAATAAAGCAAGCAAGAATTTATTGGCCGCAGCAAAAACACACTCGGGACAGTGATACAAGGAAGGACGTAGAAGAAACAGGAGAGCCTAGGCTGGACTTCTTTGCTCACTGGACAGTTAGAGAAAGGGGGCCTTGGAGACAGGTCCAGGGGTTAGCCCAGGATGAGCTGCTGCTGCCCATTGCTCCCCTGGTTGCAAGTCTCCTGGAGTCCCTCCGAGGGAAGAAGGGGGGAGGGAAAGGAACGGGGTCCTCTCCTTGGGGAGAGCACTCTCGGGGTCCTTATCTGTGTTAAGGGTATTTATCTCTCTCTTGCAGGTAGACATTTTAGGGGCAGTTTCAGGGGAGGGTCTCAGTAGAATATTCATCAGCTTTCCAGGAGTGCTCTTTCAGGGCCGTGCTCTCCAGTGATTGGTCAGTGCCAGGGCATGGGGTCATTAGTCAATGCCCTTGGTCCTGCATCAGCCAATGCGTCACTTGTCTGGTTTTGCTCCTTTTTTGGGCTAAGAGCTGAAAAACAACTGAGGCCTAGATGTTATCTTTAGGGAAGAAAAGGTCAGAGAGTTTAAACTGATGACCAAGTGATATGCTAGGGGAGGAAAGGTTACCCTGGGGTCAAGGTCTTTGTTTTTCCATTTCTGCCCCTTGCTAGGCATTCAGGTCTTTCCACTCTGGTGACCTCTGTACCTGGCCCATCATCTTTGCGCTGCTCATGTTTGTCTAACTGTCTATAACAGGTCTAAAGTAGTAAATTGTTTTAACTTGCATTTTTAAATTATTTGGATAATTAGGTACTTCCTTTTAAGTGTTAATCACTTGAATTTCCACTTCTGGATATTACCTAAAATTCAGTGGGAAGAAAAATGGAGGAACCATCTGAATATTCTCCAGTTATTCCAATATCAGTTGCTGGAAAATTAGCATTTCCCCACTGATTTGAAATGCCACCCTTAACATGTACCTGTTTATTCTGTGTGGTTATTTATTTTCTATGTATATATTTCTTTATTTTGTGCTTTAGATCTGTTTAGAAATAAATCCAAGTAACTAAGGGCATTCAGTAAATATTCTGCTTGTCCTTTCTTACATTGGTAATTTATTCTTTTAACTTTTGTAATTCTAGATGACGTTGATGGGAGGGAAAAATCTTTTTTCTCTGTTCTCTTAGGTGCAGTGACTGGGGCCCTGCAAATTAAACTGACACAAGACAGATTAATAGGAGAAAAAAGTTCACTTCAGATACATATGGGAGGCCCTCACAGAAATGACATGAAAAGCAAGTCAGACATAGACACTTATGTACCATTTCAACAAAGGGAAATACATTTATAGAGAAATGACAAGACAAAAGAAAAGGGTTTTTAGCTTCTAATTCTCTCATGTTTATAAAGTTTAGAATTATTTTATTTTATTTTTAAAATATATTTTTATTTACTTCAGAGATGGAGGGAGAGGGAGGGAGAGAGATAGAAACATCAATGATGAGAGACAATCATTGATCGGCTGCTTCCACTACTGGGGATCGAGCCCACAACCCGGGCATGTGCCCAGGACCTTTCAGTCCGCAAGCCCATACTCTATCCACTGAGCCAAACCAGCTAGGGCTAGAGTTATTTTATAAAATTAAAAAATCTTGCCGAAACCGATTTGGCTCAGTGGATAGAGCGTCGGCCTGCGGACTGAAAGGTCCCAGGTTTGATTCCGGTCAAGGGCATGTACCTTGGTTGCGGGCACATCCCCAGTAGGAGATGTGCAGGAGGCAGCTGATCCGATGTTTCTAACTCTCTATCTTTCTCTCTTCCTCTCTGTAAAAAAATCAATAAAATATATTTTTTAAAAAAATTTAAAAATCTTATTAGGATATTCAAAGCACTTTTTATTAAAGTATAAGATATTGATATTTTAATTGGGAGAAAATTGTATTGGCCAATTAGTTCTGAGGAAACTGATAACCTTATAATATTGCATCTTCCTATCCAATTATTTGTCTTTTCTTTATCTTGGCAGCTTCATACTTTTCCTGATATGTGTCTGGTACATTCTTAAGTTTTGCCAAAATATATATTTTAAAATTTCTACTGAGTATTTTTTTCTTCCATCAGATAGTCTAACCAGCCTTTGTTTGTAGCTAGAAAAAAACATTCTTTTTTGTATATTGATTTAGTAATGGGCTATATTTCTGAATTTTCTTGTTAGTAATTTTAAAATTACTTTGATTAAACTTTCCCTTTGTATAGTCATCTTAAAATAATGATAATTTTGTATTTTTTCAATTATTATATTTATTTCATTCTCTTACTTGGGAAAGAGAGAAATAAATTATAGTTGACCCTTAAACAACACAGAGGTTGGGGGCACCCCCCTCTCCCACAGTAGAAAATCCACATATAACAATTGACTTCCCCCAAATTTAACAAAAGTCCCTCATCCATCAGTATCCAAGGGGATTAGTTCCAGAACCCCTGTGGATACCAAAATTTCAACCCTTAAGTTCTTTATATAAGACTAGAGGCCTGGGTGTAGGGAAGGTCAGGGGAGGGGGTGGAAGCTGAGGCTGGGTGGAGGTGGGCAAAGAGGGGAGGGAATGGGGGACAAAAAAAAAAAAAGACTAGAGGCCCAGGGCATGAAATTTCCCTCAGCCCAGCTTGCACCCTCTCCAATCTGGGACCCCTTGGGGGATGTCCAACTGCCAGTTTACGCCCAATCCCTGTGGGCCTAAACCAGCAGTCGGACATCCCTCTCACAATCCAGGACTGCTGGCTCCCAACCACTCGCCTGCCTGCCAGCCTGATCACCCCCTAACCACTCCCCTGCCAGCCTGATTGATGCCTAACTGCTCCCCTGCCGGCCCAATTGCCCCCAACTGCCCTCCCTCCCCTGCAGGCCCAGTCGCCCCCAACTGCCCTACCCTGCTGGCCTGGTTGCCCCTAACTGCCCTTGCCTGCTGGCCTGATCACCCACAACTGCCCTCCCCTGCCGGCTATCTTGTGGTGGCCATCTTGTGACCACATGGGGGTGGCCATCTTGTGTGAGGGCATGATGGTCAATTTGCGAATTACCTCTTTATTATATAGGATAGTGTAGATCAATGCATAAGGTCAGGGCGCCTCATATGTAGTTTCCTGAACAGTATTTTCCATCCCTAGCTAGTTGAATCCCCAGATGCTAACCCTGGAAACACAGAGAGCCAAAACTATGTTTACTGGGAAAAAAATCTGTGATAAGTACACCCACCAGATCAAACCTGTGTTGTTCAATGGTCAACTGTAATTAGAACACTAAGGTTGCTTAAAGAATGTAGAGCTTAGATGAACCTTGTAAGAATAGTAGTATTTGGACTTGGAAAGAGGGGAGGATGACTGAAATACTTCAACCTGAACTGTCCTACTTCCCGTTAATGGAAGTTAATTGATAGAACCAATTGGTGGCTCCTGATATTACATTATAGAAAATTCACATTCTAGTGATTTGGAATGTCCTGTGTTCATAGTAAGAGCTAAAGATATTATTTTCTCTATTAACATCACATCTGTCACCTGAAGACTGTCATCACCAAAATTCAATGCCTGGAGTCCCCAATTTGGGATGCGGTGAGGGGAGAGAGACTTACTTTGGTGCAAACAGCTCAATTGTGAGACATCACAGCCAGGGAACATCACAGCTGTGCTATATGCAGAAAAGGGACATGTAGTCCCACACTTACTAATCAGCACTATCTCATTATCCACCATTCATTCTGAGGGTCAACACAACCAAATACTTAAAACTCTAAATATACACTTGGATGTGAAATGTGAGTCACATTATTATTGTCAATAAATCAGTATGAACTTAAAATCTCTGAGAGTCCACAAAATTCTCAAATCTAAGCACTCAAATCCAAGACAAGAATAATATGACATGAATGAGACACCCTTCCCCTCACCCTCAACCCTCCAGCTCTCTGGTCATCATGTGAATTAAAGTGAAGTGGTTTTTGTGCTGTTGTTTTTTTTATGTTCACCAGCTTCCTTTCCTATCTTATACTGTACTACCTAAGGATTGTATATATCCTTTAAGTTTCTCCAGGGAATTGTAAACTCTTAAAGGTCAGAGTGATACCATTTTAATGAGCAAGTTATTAATAATGGGAAAGGAGCAAAGGGAAGGCCAGACATTATGGGCATGTCATTTGGGCAGCTTCACCAGGAAGCTGCAACTTTGCACTCCCTGGGGAACCACGGGCCTATTCCTTGCAAAACACTGGGGGAAGGGATCCAACAAAGGGAAGATACTATATTATACTACATCATGCCCAGTAAAGTTGGGGTGACATAGGGAAGGTACTTATCTGTCAGTCACACCTGGGAACAAAGATCATTTTGCCAGAATGAGTGTGGCCACTGCAAGCGCACAAAAACTTGGGAAGACATAATCTCCTAAACAAGGAGTTCACTCTCCGGGCTCTCTCTGTGCGCTTGGCTCTCTTGTTGCTCTGGTGCTCTTGGCTCGCTCTTAGATTCCTTGCATTTGCCCATATGGCCCATGCAATGTGGACCTCACACGCAATGGACTAATGGATTGCAGCAGGAAGCACAAGCTAAACTAGTCTGATGAGGGACTGGACTCAGCTCCAACGTGGAAAGGAAACTCTGGACACTGGCTCTGATGTTAGCTCTACTGAAGCCCCAGCTACACATCTTCTATGAGGGAAACGGACTTTGGAAACTCAGGGATTTAATTTTAGGGAAATAAAAATCACTTGTTCTCCCACGAGTCTCAGAAAATTCTTTTTCTTGGGCTATGGCAAGAATTCCACTCCCACTAGCAACCAGGGAGAGGCCCTCTTCCTTCCGTTAACAAGAGCATTTGCCTTTGGGTGTTTCTATGTCAGACCCTAGCCTACCATGTATTTGATATGCATTGAGATACCCCTGCAGAAAAGGGACATCTAGTCTCACACTTAAATAAGCACTATCTCATTATCCACCGATAAGTTTTGCATTCTCAGTGACAACTGAATGTTTTCCTTTCCAGCTTCAGTTAGTTTTTTTAAAAAATGTTTTTATGTACTTACTTTTTTACAGGAGTAGCTATGTTTTTGTTTTTAAAATACATCTTTATTGATTTCAGAGAGGAAGGAAGAGGGAGAGGGAGAGGGAGAGGGAGAGAGAGAGAGAGAGAGAGAGAGAGAGAAATGTCCATGATAAGAGAGAGTCATTGATTGGCTGCCTCCAGCACGCACCACACTGGGGGATAGAGCCTGCAACCCAGGTATGTGCCCTTGGCTGGAATCGAACCCAAGACCCTTCCATCCGCAGGCCAATGCTCTATCCACTGGGCAAAACCAGCCAGGGCAAAAAAAATGTTTTTCTTGATTTTAGAGCTCGGAAGGGAGAGGAGGAGGGAGGGAGGGAGGGAGAGAGAGAGAGAGAGAGAGAGAGAGA
>NW_005353757.1:785348-785794 GCF_000412655.1 Myotis brandtii
CATTCTGGAAATGTGTGTGTGTGAGAGAGAGAGAGAGAGAGAGAGAGAAGGAAACATGGATTGCTTGCCTGCAGACCTAGACCAAACCCACATTCTGGAAATGTGCCCTGATCCGGAATCAAACTGGCAATCTTTTGGTGCACAGGACAGTGCTCAACCAACTGAGCCACACTGGCCTGGGCTGCAGCTTTTAAAAGAGGCGGCCAGTCAACTTCAAAACTGCACATGGTGTAGCCCCCAATGGAAATACAGCAGAAGTTCCACCAATCTCACTTTTACAAATGAGTGCACCCTGGCTCTAGGAAACAAAGGCGTATCTGCGGTGGGGTCGGGGTGGTTTTGGGGCTCATTCTTTTCAGTTCACTACAGCGCCCCAAGAGAGGAAGGCAAAGCCAGGCTCCAGGGACCATGCTGCCAGCCGGGGCCGCGAGCGTCTTCCCCGAGGT
>NW_005353757.1:786668-793142 GCF_000412655.1 Myotis brandtii
GACCCCCGGCCGCTGGCCCAGCTGGGAATGACCTGCGTTAGTGCAGAGGCGCTCCCACTCGAGGTGGCTTTTTGGCATGTTTCTGTCTTGTTTGTGGATGCGGAAGACTTTGCTTTCTTAACCTTGCATTCTCATCCTAAATTAAAGAAGTTCGGAGGTTTCTTGTCTTATAAGATCAGAGGTGCTGTTTTTTTAGGAAACTGTACTTAAGGATCTCAAACTTGTTTTTACCTCCGGAAGTTGATTTTTGTGATGGAAAAGTTCTACAGTATAAAGGAGACCTTTCATAGTTTGACTTGAAAGAGACTTTGTCTTAGAATGTGATCATTTGCACTTAAAAAGGTGGGACCTCTTTCTGTGCCGAAGCCCCACTTGAATGGTCTTAGGAAGGACAAGGAGGGAAGCGAAGTCCTTTTGCCATGGGAGAGAGGTCTGTCGAGATGCGTTAACTTGCTGAAGGAGGTGTTCTGTAATTCTGGCTTCTCCCTTAACCAAAGCGGCAGCGTGTAACAATGGCGTGTGGATTGACCTAGGCATTGCTGATTAATTTTTCCTCTTTTCCTCCAGGTGATTTTCCTTCATGGATTGGGAGATACGGGGTAGGTACCATTATTTTAGCAACAGTAATAAAGTGGGGGTCATGCAATCCACCCTAAGCGATCAAAGGTTTAACATGTATGAACTCTTAAGATTGTGTAAAAGAAGATTGCTAGTAGCACTGTATTTCTCACAGCCCAGGAATAAGACACAGTCTTTTCATTTTTGAAAACCCTCCAAAATTTCCCCTCATCATCTTGAATTTGTCATTTTTCAACTCTTGTTTTTGGAACATATTAAAATTGCAAACTCCTCCTTGAGTTGCTGTGGGTATTGGGTAGCAGAGAAGGATGGAATGTTTGAGCTTTCCAGAGGGTTAACATTTCAGGGCAGGTTGAGAAGAACTGGTTGATTTTGATAAGAGAGACAATAGCAATGTGCAGTCTACAGCATTCTGAATGAGAGCTTAGATGTTCCCTTAAGAGAAAAAAAATCAGGTGAAGGGCCAGGGAGGCCATGCAATGATTTATTTGGAGGCTTATCAAACAAATTTTGCTGTGCTAACTTTAGATAAATGATTTATCTTTCACTGAGGCTTCTTCTACATTGAAAGATTTTGTTTTCAATTTAAATCAGAGAAACTTAGGTAGAGTTGTTACAATATTGTAGAATTCGCAAAAAAACTGAAAATAGATAAATTTTGATAAAGTAGCTAAAACACTTAAATCTTCTTTACAGAGAGGTGTTGGGTTAAAGTAATTTTTCTTTCTTATTTTTAGATTAAATTTTAAATGTTATTTCTAATCTTTTTAAAATTTTTTATTTTATTTATTTATTTTTCTTTATTGATTAAGGTATTACATATGTGTCTAGTGTCTGTGTCCATTGGTTAGGCTTATATGCATGCATACAAGTCCTTTGGTTGATCTCTCCCCCTTCCCCACACCCTCCCCTGCCTTCCCTCTGCCTAATATTCTTGTATGCTTACTAAGTAGAGGTAACATGACACATACTTTGTATGGAGTAACAGAAAAGGTTGTAGGACTATGTTCTGGCAACCAGGTAGTCCTATGAAAATGACAGATTTATTTTACTAAAAAGAGGTATAGAGAATTTTTTAAAAAATTTCTTTTGAAAATATGTCACCTTTTTTTGGTGTATATTATTCTCTCTCATTTTTAAGAAAATGTTTATTGTTGAGATTATTACAGATGTCCTTCTTTTTTCCCCCCATTGTCCCCCTCCAACTGGTTCACGCTCCACCAGACCTTCACCACCCTATTGTCTGTGTCCATAGGTAATGCATATATGCATATAAGATCTTTGGTTAATCTCTTCCCACCCCCTCCCAGCCTTCCCTCAGAGATTCATCAGTCTGTTTCAGGTTTCCATGTCTCTGGTTCTGATTTAGTTTATTTTGTGCATTAGATTCCTTGTTTGTTTATTTTGATTTTTAGATTCAATTGTTGATAGATATGTATTGTTCATATTTTTGATACTTTTCTTCTTCTTTTTCCTCTTCTTAAAGTATTTCATGTAATGCTGGTTTGGTGGTAGTGAACTCCTTTAACTTTTTCTTGTCTGGGAAGCTCTTTATCTGACCTTTAATTCTAAATGAGTAATCTTGGTTATAGGTCTTTGCTAATCATCACTTTGAATATTTCTTGCCACTCCCTTTCCGCCTGCAAAGTTTCTGTTGAGAAATCAGCTGACAGTCGTATGGGTGCTCCCTTGTAGGTAACTAACTGCTTTTCTCTTGCTGCTTTTAAGATTCTCTTTGTCTTTAACCCTTGGCATTTCAACTATGATGTGTCTTGGTGTGGGCCTCTTTGGGTTCCACTTGTTTGGGACTGCGCTTCCTGGACTTAGAAGTCTATTTCTTTCGCCAGGTAGAAGTTTTCTGTCATTATTTCTTCAAATAGGTTTTCAGTATCTTGCTGTCTCTCAAATGTTGGTACCCTTGAAGTTGTCCCAGAGGATCTTTACATTATCTTCATACTTTTGGATTCTTTTTTCTTTTTGTTCTTCTGATTGGGTGTTTTTTGCTTCTTCATATTCTAAATCATTGATTTGATTCTCGGAATCCTCTACTGTTGAACTTCTGTAAATTATTCATTTCAGTTAGTGTATGCTTTTTCATGTCTTTGACATTCTCACTAAGTCCCTTGAAGCTCTCATTGAGTCTCTTGAAGCTCTCAAGATCCTTGAGCAACCTTATAACCTTTGTTTTGAAATCTGTATCCAGTAGTCAAACCTCGATTCTCGGATGTCTCCCATCTCGAGCAGCTCGCTTCTCAACCTGACAACCCTTTCATGCTGATAGTTATATGATCAGTCACAAGTCTCTCAGGCGACAAGGAAGAGAATGTGCGAGTATGAATCAGTTAACCACTGTTAAAATCTCAGGATATTGTACTGTGAATATTTTCGTGTTTTTCTGCTTTTGTTGTTGCTAATTGTTATTATTTTCATTTTTCATTGTACATTTTCTTTCCTTTTTGTTAAATTTTCATTTTCATTTCATGTCCTTTTTGTTTTTAAAGTGTTTATAGATTAGACAGTACATTAGACATATACTATATATAAGAAAGGTTAAAACAGGGAATCATTTGGGGGTCTGGAACAGATTAATTCAATTTACATTGTTTCTAATGGGAAAAAATGATTCGGTTTTTGAACAGCCTTCTGGAACGAATTAAGTTTGAGAAACGAGGTGGAACTGTAGTTCCACTGTAGTTTGCTTGCTTCCATTTCATTTAATTCTTTTTCTGGAGATTTCTTCAGTTGTTTCATTTGTGACATGTTTCTTTGTCTCCATATTTTGACTGCTTCCCTGTGTTTGTTTATGTATTAGGTAGGGCTGCTATGTCTCCTGGAATTGGTAGAGTGGCCTTGTGTAGTAGGTGTCCTGTAGAGCCCAGTGGCTCAGCCTTCCCAGTCACCTGAACTGGACACTCTACGTGCGCCCCTGTGTGGGCTGTATGCATAGTCTTGTTGTAGTTGAGCCTTGATTGCTGTTAGCGTCACTGTGAGGACCAGCTGCACCTACAGGGGAAGAGCTGCTGTGTAGGAGACACCACTGTGGAGCAGAACTTACTTCAGTGGGACTTCAGTGCTCACTGAGTCTACCCCTTGCGTGTGTCACTTGTGGATATGGAGAGTTGTAATCTGGTATGGTCTGAAGCTGTCCATCAGGTGCACTGGCTCTGGAGCCACGCCGCGCCCCCCCCCCCCCCCCAGGTGCAAAGTCAGCCACTGCCTGGGGCCATAACAAAACTACAAAATAGATGGTTTAAAACAATAGGAATGTATTCTGATAGTTTAAGAGGCTAGAAGTTCAAAGTCGAAGTATCAGAAGGACTATATACACTCCCTCCGAGAACTCTGGAAGAATCCTTTGCCTTATCGTTTGTGATCGCTCCTGGCATTTCTTGGTTTGTAGCAACATACTTCTAATTTCCGCCTCCCTCTTACATCAGCTTTTCAAATGCTGTTTTTGTGTTCTCTCTTCTTGATAAGGACACTGTTTACTAGATTTAGAGCCCGCCTTACCTCACTATGATCTCATATTAATCAAATTACCTGTGTAAACAGCCTGTTTTCCGAATAAGGTCATATTCTGAGATTCCCGGTGAATATGAATTTTGGAGTTATTGTTCAACCAACTATACTAAGGTATTCTCACTCTGTGGCCTTCTGTGGCCTTCTAGTTTCTCACTTTTCCTTCTTTCTGTATTATTTGCACAACTTTCTCTCCTGACACACATTTTTAAGGTCTGTAATTTTCTTTCCTTGTAATGTCTTTGGCTGGCTTTGGTACAAGAGTAATGCTGGCCTCAAAGAATGAGTTAGTGTTCCTTCCTCTCAAATGTTTTTGGAAAAGTTTCAGAAGGATGGTATTCTTTAAAGTTTGGTAGAATTCACAAGTGAAGCCATCAGGGCCCTTTTCTTTTGGGGGAGAGTTTTGATTACTGATTCAATTTCCTTAATGGTTATAGGTCTTCAGATTTTATATTTTTTCATGATTTAGTCTCAGTAGGTTTTATGTTTATTAGATTTTGTTTGTTTTATCTATCCAGTTCTTTGGCACACAATTGTTCATAATACTCTTATAATCATTTTTATTTCTCTTGACCAGTAAAAATGTACTTACTGTTATTAATGATTTTTGTAACTTGAGTCTTCTCATTATTTTGTCCATCTAATTAAAAGTTTGTCAATTTTATTGATACTTTTGAAGAACCAACTTTTGGTTTCATTCATTTTCTCTATTGTTTTTCTATTCTCTGTTTTCTATTATCTCAGCCCTAATTTTAAAGTATTTCCTTCCTTCTGCTTGGCTTTGGATTTAGGTTTTTGTTTTTTTCTATTTCCTTAAGTTGTAAATTTTAAATTGTTAGTTTGAGATATTTCTTTTTAATTTTAAAAAAATGAAGTAACAACTGCAACACAGAAATACAAAGAATTGTAAAAAAATATTACAAACAACTATATGCCAACAAATTGGACAATCTGGAAGAAATGGATGAACACCTACAAACATACAGTCTTCTAAAATGGAATCAAGAAAATCTGAACACACTGATTACAACTAATGAAATCAGAGTGGTAATAAAAAGAAAAAACTCCCAACAAATAAAAGTCCTGGACCAGATGGCTTCACAGGTGAATTTTACGAAACATTCCAAGAACTAACACCTATTTTTCTCAAATTATTGCAAAAAATTCAAGAGGTGGGAAGACTCCCAAGCATATTTTATGAGGCCAGCATTATCCTAATTTCACAACCAGATAAAAACACTACAAATAAAAGAATTATAGGCCTATATCCCTGATAAACATAGATGCAAAAATCCTCAACAAAATATTAGCAAACCTAATCCAGCAATATATTAAAAAGATCACACACCATGATCAAATAAGATTTATTATTGGGGTATAAGGTTGGTAAATATCTGCAAACCAATTAACATAATACAAAATGAAGGATATAAACCACGTGATCATGTCAGTAGATGCAGAAAAACATTTGACAAAGCCCAACACCTATTTATGATAAAAACTCAGCATAGTGGGAATAGAGAGAATATACCTCCACATAATACAGGCCATATATGATGAACCCACAGCTAATATCATACTCAAAGGGGACAAACTAAAAGCATTTCTGTTAAGATCGGGAACAAGACTAGGAGGTCTGCTTTCACCACTCTTATTCAACATAGTACTGGAAGTCCTAGCCACAATAATCAGACAAGAAGAAATAAAAGGCATTCAAATTGGAATAGAAGTAAAACTGTCATTATTTGCAGATGACAAAACAAAATAGAGAACCCTAAAGATTCCACAAAAAACCTACTAGATCTAATAAACTCAGTAAATTAGCAGGATACAAACTAAATATTCAGAAATTGGTTACATTTTTATAAACCAATAATGAACTATTAGACAAACTGAGAAAATAATCCCATTTACAATTCTATCAAAAAATAAAAAGTCCAGCCAGGTGGCTCAGTTAGTTGAACGTCATCATCCAAACACCAAAAAGGTTGCGGGTTCAATTCCAGCTTAGGGCACATAGCTTGGTTGTGGGTTTGATCCCAAGTTGGGGTGCTTATGGGAGGCAGCCGAGTGATGTTTCTCTTGCACTTTGGTGTTTCTTTCCCTCTCCCCATTCCTCTCTCTCTAAAATCAATAAAAAATATCCTCAAGTGAGGATTTAAAAAAAAAATACTTAGGAATAAATTTAACCAAGGAGGTAAAAGACCTATACTCAGAAATTTATGACACTGAGAAAGCAATTGAAGAAGATACAAATAACTGAAAGCATATACTGTGCACTTGCTCATGTGTAGGAAGAATTAACATTGTTAAAATATCCAGATGACCCAAAACAATTTATAGATGTAATGTAGTTCCTATCAAAATATAATTGGC
>NW_005353757.1:793413-811831 GCF_000412655.1 Myotis brandtii
AGCCGAACCGGTTTGGCTCAGTGGATAGAGCGTCGGCCTGCGGAATGAAGGGTCCCAGGTTCGATTCCGGTCAAGGGCATGTACCTTGGTTGCGGGCACATCCCCAGTAGGGGGCGTGCAGGAGGTAGCTGATGATCTCTCTCATTGATGTTTCTAACTCTATCCCTCTCCCTTCTCTATAAAAAAAAAAAAAATCAATAAAAAATATTTAAAAAAAAAGAATAGCCCAGAAATAAGCCCATTCCTATATGGGCAATTAATATTTGACAAAGGAGGCAAGAATATACAGGGGGTTAAGACAGTCTATTCAGTAAATGGTGTTGGGAAAATTGGACAGATACATGAGGAAAAAAAAAACACTAGTTCACCTTTTTACACTAAATTTTGATATTCATGTTGAATTTATTATACAAGAACAAACTCAAAATGGATTAAAGACTTAAATGTAAGACTTGATACCATAAAACTCCTAGAAGAAAACAGGCAGTAAAATCTCAGACATTTCTCTTAGCAATATTGTTTTTTATATATCACCTAGGGCCGTGGTCGGCAAACCGCGGCTTGCGAGCCACATGCGGCTCTTTGGCCCCTTGAGTGTGGGTCTTCCACAACATACCGCCACACTCAAGGGGCCAAAGAGCTGCATGTGGCTCACGAGCTGCGGTTTGCCGAGCCACAAGTTTGCTGACCTAGGGCAAGGGAAGCAAAAGAAATTTTTAAAAAATGGGACTACATCAAACTAAAAAGGTTTTACACAGCCAACAATCAACAAAATAGAAAGACAACCTCCCAAATGGAAGAAGATATTCACCAATGATACAGCTAATAAGGGTTTAATATCCAAAATTTCTAAAGTACTCATATAACTCGACACTAAAAAAACAATCCAAATAAAAATTGGGCAGAGGATCTGAATGGTATTTCTCCAAAGAACATACATATGGCCAATAGACATATGAAAAGATCAATGTCAGTAATCATCAGAGAATTGCAAATTAAAACTGCAATGAGATATCACCTCACACCTATCAATGCCAATCAAATCCACCAACAAGTGTTGGTAAGGATATGGAAAAGGGGAACCCTTGCATACTGGCCTGTGCCCTCTCACAATCCGGGACCCCTTGAGGGATGTCGGAAGCCCAGTGCACAGATTTGGCCCGATCCCCGCAGGCCAGGCCGAGGGACCCCACCAGTGGATGAATCCATGCATTGGGCCTACAGTATGCATATAAGATCTTTGGTTAATTTCTTCCCGCCCTCTGCCTCCCCCCTTTCCTCTGAGATTCATCAGTCTGTTTCATGTTTCCTTAACTGTGTGTTGAGTGTCTGCCCCCTGGTGGTCTGTGTGCGTCATAGTTACCAGTAGAACGGTTGAACAGTCGCTTAGGCTTTTATATATATGGATTACCAAGACATGGAAACCACCTGATTGTCCATCAGTGGAATAAAGAAATGGCACACACATGGAATATTATTCTGTACCAAGACATGGAAACCACTTGATTGTCCATCAGTGGATGAAGGAATAAAGAAATGGCACACACATGGAATATTATTCTGCCGTAAAAAGAAGGAAATCCTGCCATTTGGAACAACATGGGAAATCCTGCCATTTGGAAAAAGACAGGAAAGACAAATACTACATTATCTCACTTACATGTGGAATCTAAGAAACAGAATTGTGGTTGCCACAGGCAGCTGTTGGGGGTATGTGTGAAATAGGAGAAGGTAGTCAAAAGATACAAGCTTCCAGTTATAAGATAAAAAAGTCCTGGAGATGTAATGGACTATATATTAACAATATTGTATGATACATTTGAAAGGTGCTAAGAGAGTAAACCATAAGTTCTTATAAGAAAAATGTGTAACTTTGTTTTTGATGGATGTTAACTAAACTTATTGAGGTAATCATTTTGCAATATATACATATATCAAATAATTTGTGTTGTACACTTAAGGTTAATACAATGCTATATGTCAGTTATATCACATAAGAAAAATGAATTTAAAAGACCCACAATGAGTTACCTCTTCACACCTACTAGGATGTCTGTAATAAAAAAGACAGATAATAACAAGTGTTGACAAGGATATGGGGAAATTGGTATCTTTTTATACTGCTTTTGAGAATATAAACTGCTTTGGAAAACATTCTGACAGTTTCTCAAACTGAAACAAAGTTACCACACAACCCAGAAATTCCACTTCTAGATATATACCCAAGAGAATTAAAAACATATCTACACAAAAACATGTACACAAATGTCCACCTCAGCAATAGTCATAATAGTAAAACAGTATAAACAACCCAAATGTCCATCAGCTGATGAATAGTTAAATAATGGTATAGCCATGCAACAGGATTTTATTTGGCCATAAAAAGTAATTAAGTACTCTTACAATGCGGATGAATGAAAACAATATGCTAAGTGAAAAAAGCCAGTCACAAAGCATGATTCCATCTATATGAAATGTCCAGAGGAGGCAAATGTATAGAGACAGAAAGTAGATTAGTGTGCTACTGTTCCAGCCTACTACTAGAGCAGGGGGATTAGGGGAGCAAAAGGGGAGTGACTGTTAAGGGGTACAAGTTTGTTTTTTTTTATGTGATAAAAATGCTCTAAAATTGATTGTGGTGATATTCTGTATATATAAAAGCCTAAGTGACCATTACCGGAACAACTGGTCAACCAGTCGCTAAGATGCACACTGATCACCAGGGGACAGATGCTCAACACAGGAGCTGCCTGCCCCCTGGTGGTCATTGTGCTCCCACAGCCAACCTCCTTTGGCCAGCCAACCTCCTTTGGCCAGCCAACCTCGCGCGGTCCCTCCCCCTCCCTTCCCCCTGCCAGCCAACTTCCTGTGGCCTTGATTGGGACTGGGCGAGACAGCCCAATCGGCCCCAATCACTGGTCAGGCCGAGGGACCCCACCCATGCACAAGTTCATGCACTGGGCCTCTAGTGTGTGTGTGTGTGTGTGTGTATATATCCCTAATATACAAAGTGTCTCCTCGGGAGTTCAACTGACTGGGAGTTTGATCGCTCGCTATGACGTGAGCTGACCACCAGGGGGTGGTACGGAATGAAGGGAGGCCCCGGCCAGCAGCCCCTAGGGACCCTACCAGGGCAGAAATTTTGTGCACTGGGTTTCTAGTTAGTGAATAAACCTGAAGACCTTTGAACTGTAGAGTCTATATCTTAAAGCTCTTGTACTTTACCACACTGGACTTTAGCTTTTTTATTTTTAGCCAAATGTATGTGTATATACATATGAGAGCTACGTAATGGCATGAGTATTTAAAAAGTCATCCTTAAGAACCCTTTGGTGTGGAAAAAATAGCTGAGGTTTTACTGTTTTAAGAACAATTCTAAAATTAACATACAAAATTTAAAATTTTATTTTATTCTGTTTCTGTAGTCACCATTAACTTGTCTTTACATCCTAATAAACTTTTAAAGTGGCTTTACTTTATAAAATATAAATGTGTGAGGATGTCAGCCTCGTTAAGTCAAGCTTTTATTATATGGAGTAATGCTTTGAGGTACATAATTGAAACTATTCCAGTTTGGACTTTAACAGGTGGGAAATTGTGTTTTACAAGTGTTATTTTTAGTGACTACACATTTTCAAAGCTGTAATGAGCTAAAATAATAAAATGATGTTTAGGACTTATTTAGTTCCCCCCAATGATTGGCACCAAGCCTAAAATAGAAAACACAATAAACAAAAACAAAAAAGAGAAATTGAAACAGCATACATAAAATTAGTATTGGCAGTGACCATGGATGGCACATTTTATAATGTGCTATACTGTTATCTTTTGCAGGGGTAGAGATAGGTTTTGTATTTTAAATGCTTGGAGTACCATGTTGAGAGGTCTCAGAGTGGCACAAAGTGTGGTAAATTTCTGGTCTGGGACCAGAATCTGGTAGTGGCAGCTCATAAACCAGGTATTTATCATTGCTGCATAATATTGCTTCTTTTGTACATTAAAATGCAAGTATACTATTTGCAAAGCTAATTAAGTTTATTTTTAATAGTGTAGTAACCATAAAGAGATACCAGACAGCTGATTTACTTTACTCCTATGAGGTTTTTTAAAAATATAAAATGTGAATTATGCCTTGCCTAATTTGATAGGCACATTATAAAGTTATAAAGAGATAAAGATATATTTTGTAAATTCTAAAGACCTGTGGAAATACATGAAAGAAAACAATTCTTTTCAGACATCACAAGAAATTACCTTTATCCATAGATAAAGTTGAAACAATAGTCTTTGGGCTGTTTCTAGATTGGTGCTGGTATTTTAATAGCATTGATGGCCCACACTTTTAAGGTATTTTAAGGGGTCAACATTTATTTTCACAAACTTTTTAATAATACTATTCTGATACGAGTTTACTGAGCATTAACAAAAACAATATCTAATGGCATTGTTAAAATAATTTCTCTACCAGGCATGGATGGGAAGAAGCCTTTGCACGTATCAGAAGATCACATATCAAATATATCTGCCCACATGCGTAAGTATTTTTAATCTTTAGGCTTGTGATTCAGAATCTGGAGAGGAATAATTGTAATAGCTTTACTTTTCTAGAAAAGCATTTGAATATAATTAATTTTTATCTTTTAAATATTCAGTTTAAAAATAATGATTAGAGTACACCTGAACTTAATACAAAGTAAAATTGAATGTAAACTATAATTGAAAAATAAAATTTAAAAATAGTAAAAAAATAAAGATTAATGCCTGGCTGGGGTGGCTTGGATAGAGCATTGTACACCAAAAAGGTTGCGTTTTTTATTCCTGGTCAGGGCACATACTTAGGTTCCAGAGTTGATCAAGTCCATAATCTGGGCATGTGCCTGACCGGGAGTGGAACGGTGACCTCCTGGGTAATGGGTTGAAGCTCAACCACTGAGCCATACCAGTGGGGCAAGTCTGTACATCAAAGGCTGCTAAGAAGACAAATGGGATTATATACATGCCAGTAGCTTAGTAATTCATCCTCAGAAGTAGTAGTAGCAGTTGAGGTGATAAATATAAAAGTGGAAATGGAAAGAGGAAATATACCTGAGATTAGGTAAGAAAACAGTCCGGTTTCCAAGAAACAGAACTGTTGATTATATTGGAATTTTTGCTATGTTGTTACTGGCCCCAGAATTGAATTTGGTTTAAGGCTGTTTCCCAACCTAGGAAAGTGTTATTTCTCAAAGAAATTTTCCTGAGAGTTTATAACCTCTAAGGTATACTTGTTTCATGACTCAGGAAAATCGTGGTGAGATGTAGTCCTAGTGTATTTCTTTTTCTTTTTTTTTTTGTACCTAGTTACATTCAGGTTGTCCAGCAAGTTTTTCATCACAAACTTGAATTGGGTGTAAAGAACACTTAGGCAAAACTTATATATCTCTTATTTAATGATCTCTTAAACAAGCAGGTATATATAGCTAAGAACTAGAAAATAAGCAAAAATGTAATCTGAGCATATGGGAATTGATGCCCTAGTTACTAGAGTCTACCTGTTCAACAGATTGCTCCTATCTTTAGCCCCTTAGCCAGAGTTTCATATTTTATTCATTTCCAACTGTCCTGGTTACTGGTTTTCCTTCTCATGTTTGGTTTGAAAGTACTAAGTGAGGGTGTTGAGAAAGGAAAACTTTTATTATTTGTCAAACTTAGATCTTTCCAGCTGCTGCTCTGTTTTCACACATTGTTTGCGGGTAGTAACAGGTGGCTCTACTACTTACAGTCAACGTAAAACGTATAAATACGTTTCCCGCATACAATGTGTTCAGAACACACTTGAAGAGTATGCAAAACCGACCTGTACAGGTGGGGACGCAGTGAAACACCTCAGACGTTAAAATCGTAGCAGTTTTACATAAGCCTCAAGTAATTATCTTTAATTGATGGAATTTTATGAGGTTTTATGCTTTGTTAAGTTGTTCTGATTTTGCTATTTTTTTTCTTTCCATGTAGACCAGTTATGCCTGTGACATTAAATATGAACATGGCCATGACTTCTTGGTAAGTAAGAACTTACTTATTCAATAAGAAATTTTTATTTATATTTAGTTTTCTTGATCAGAGGTACTTTTGTGTACAGCAATGTTTAATTAGCTAATTTAAGTGGCAAAGTTATATAATTCACTTTAAATTCAACCTTTATTTAATTATTTAAGTTTTTATATTTTAGATTCAGGGGTAAACTTCAGAGACTGCACCAATAGGTAGAGAAACAGGAGAGAATTGGGTGAATAGAAATACTGCTTGATAAACAGTAACCAAACTGTTGATTTCAGTAAGCAAACATTGAATGACCCCAGGTAGCAATTACTCTGGTTAAGCAACGGCTTCTTTACGCTTCTATTTCTTCCCTTTTGGGGAAGATTGATAAATTTTTTTAGGAAACCATTTCCTCTTGGGCCCTCTGAAGATATTTTTGCTATTCCCCATGTAGCAAGTAGATAGAGTCAGTTCTTCATTTCTTTGAACCACTTCTAAACTTTGATTTTGTTTCCTGCAGTTCTCTGAGACTTCTGCCACAGGTCTTTGAAAAAATGATGATTTTGACACCCGATTAGTATTCTCCTTTCCACTGTATTTCATGCCACCATTTTATCTTTTGAGTGACTACAGGATCCAATGTAAATGACTCGTTCACAACCTTGACTGGCTTGTTACTTACTTCCTTGGCTCTTCTCTTCTACAGTAACATTTTCTTCTCTCACCGTTGGTCATCCACAGTCATCCTTGGGCCTTGTCACCTGGAACTGTGCCATCTCTGAAGTCACTTAATTCAAACCTGATATTAAGAATAATTACTCATCTCTTGAGTTTGCTTCCCTGTTTCCACACCATTTTTTCTTAGACCTCATCAGGACTTCTAGTCTGCTGTCCTCCTGCTTGTTCCCACCCATCTCTAACCCATTCCTCCTCTTTCTTTTTTATGAACTTTAGATTCCTTGGTGACTTTTACAGGTTCCTGCCTACCTTGGCCTTTGGTTTTTTAAATCTTCTCTCTCTGGCAAAATTCCTGTCCAGAACCAGAATTTCTACCTAATGTCTCTAGAGACCAGAATAAAAGAACATAATCTGATAGAGAAGTAGAAAGGGCCAAAGGAAAGCTTCTCTTGGTCTCTGTTTTAAAGTGTCTACAATACGTAATGAAAAAGTTTTGCAGAGTATGGATAAAGATCAGTATAAATAACTATGTTCAAAAGGTATGAGTAGTGCATGCAAGAATGACATAATAAAGTAGCTCTATTCCATGGGGTTGACTTATACAATAGAAGAGGAAATGAGTGGCTGAAATTTATTGCAAACTTCTTAGGAGTATGGGTTGAGATTCCTGCTTGGGTGCAAGATTGGACTAGATTATCTCTTAGTTATGCTTATCCTAAAATTATGTAGCACTGTGACTTAACATTAGAATCCATATCTAGTTGGGATGAAAGGAACGTATAGAATGTCAGTCATGCATTTAATTGTTTCACCTCTGAAGACATTTTGAATTTCATGTTCTAGAGAATACGTTTGCCAGTCCTTTTTATCCCAACTACCACGAGTTTAGTAAAACATACCTACCATGGGTAGATACTCTTTTAAGATTTTGCCTTATTTTCCAGGTTTGATATTATTGGGCTTTCACCAGATTCACAGGAGGATGAACCTGGAATTAAACATGCAGCAGAATATGGTAAGTACAGAGTAGTTTTATAAACCAAAGCATTCTTATACTTTTTAGTAGACTCAATAATTTTATTGATGTTGATGAAATATTACACAATTATGTGAACTTGGGAGGTGGTGCTGTTTCCTTTCTTTCTGATCACTCTCTAACTTGTTTGCCACATGGACTCACTTAACTATGCTCAGTGAAGGTGAGGTGGACAGGGAGGAATGGCAGTTATTACACTTTAACTGCTGGATAATTCATTTTGCTTTGGATTACATATCAAATGGAGAAAATAACAAAATGTTTAATATCTGTTGCCAGTTATCTTCATTAAGGAGACTTGAAATAAGGATGAAAATAATGATATAATGATGTGAAAATTAAATAATGGTTAATTTTAGTGTGGTAATATTAAAAAAGTTAGATAATTCTTATAAATCATCTCATTTAACATTCCTATGAAATAAGCGTTAGCTCTACTTTATAGAATCTCCAAAGTCTGTTCTCTGGTTAGTATTCCATGCTGCCTTATGAATGTCTTAATTTTGCTTATTTTTTTGTGAAAGCATAAAGAACACAGACTGCCCAGCTAGTGTGGCTCAGTAGTTGAGCATCAACTCATGAACCAGGAGGTCACAGTTGATTCTCTGTCAGGGAACATGCCTGGATTGCGGGCGCGATCCCCAGTGTGGGGAGTGCAGGAGGCAGCCGATCAATGATTCCCTCTCATCATTGTTGTTTCTATCTCTCCCTCTCCCTTCCTCTCGGAAATCAATAAAAATATATTTAAAAAAAATTAAGATCAATGGAAAAAATATCCTCGGGTAAGGTTTTAAAAAGAAAGAAAAAAATATAAAAGCTATAATCCTATAGCTAGGTATTTGTCAGAAAATAATAGATGACAAAAACATGTGTTGGGTATGGGAATGAGTTGTGAGACCCTGTGGAAGATGGGAGCTGGGCTTTGTGAAAACAGGTGGGCCTGGTGAGTCCAGAGGGGAAAACATTCTGTCCCCGTGATAGGATTGGCCTAGGACATACTTGAGATTTCTTTCCTCTCCGAGGTAATGTAATATTGGAGAGCATTAGGCTCAGGCTCAGAGCTGGAAAAGAAAGGAGTCTCTAGTTGAGGGCTGAGAGTCTGCGCTACAGAATAAAGAAGAGTGCTCAGGTTAGGTCCAGGGAGCACAGTGGTTCTCTGGCCCTGCTGCAGAAATTAGAACCCACTACTCCACAACCGACTGCTGCCATTAGAGTTTGTTAACTTTATCTCAGCAGTTGGTGTACCCATGGCATGTAAAGCTTTGTGAAACTGAGGGAGAATACTCCCAACAGCACCTGACTAGCTAGCAGCTAACATTCACCAAGCCCCAACCACAGCCTTCCCGCCTCACACATGGGCTGTTTCTGCCACTTGTGCATCTGTCAGAGGCTGTGCAGTCTCCCCTAAGTAAATCCCTCAGACTTTTCCACAGTTCTTTCACTCCTTAAATCTTCTTAATTGTTCTCTAGCCCATTCTCCCAGGTCCTAGTCAAGGTACCTCTAGCTTTTCATACTAATTCTAATGAAGAACTAAAATATATACAAAAACAAAATAACTTTTAATTTGGGCATTTGGGTTTTTGCAGTGATGTAATAAAAGCATATTTTTGTGTGTTTTTTAAATAAAAAGGAAATGTAAAGGTGGAAATTTTAGTCTTAAAAAATTAAAGTCTTACATATACATAAAAAATGAAAGAAAATAAATTTGTTAAAGGTGCAGTTATTCCCAAAATTCAGGACTGATTATAAAGAAATGGACATTTGAGGAGGTATCAAGTCATATATTTACTGATGTGTGCCAACACAAATGTATTTTGCAGAAAGAAAATAACTCATTTGTTTCTTTTACTGGCTATAGGAAAATATAATACTGTGCTTTTAAAAAAATAATAGAATGAACTGTTTAAACACTGTAAATCACAAACCATGCAATCTGCTGGTTTATAATTTTAAATTATAACTTTTAGGTACAAATGCCTATGGTCCCTTGAAGAGAGAAATATAAAATGTATTTGAGCAGAATTGGCCATGCATAAAAGAATATTCATATATTGATGAAATAACTGTTTTACAAATTATGTAATAAGAAACAATTGAAGTGTAAGCACCACATGCAAAATCTGAGTTTTATCATGAAAATGCATTCTAATTTTCTATTTTAATAGAATGCTTCAAGTTTTTCACTTGTTTTGACCTTTAATATACTTTGTATTTTACTGTCATTAAATATTTTTTCTATTTAAATTGTATCAATGACCTTAACTTTGAAAGTATTAGTAATGTCACTTTCATGTTGTTTTTAGTAAAAACTTTGATAGACCAAGAGGTGAAGAATGGCATTCCTTCAGACAGAATTATTTTGGGAGGATTTTCTCAGGTAAGATAAAGTTTGGGTGGTATGTCAGTACCATCAGTATATTTATCTAGAAGTCAGTGGCTTCAATCCTTTTCTATAAGATCTCCTCTTTTTAGAAGATGTTATGGAAACTGATATACTACTTACCTTTAATGCTGGATTAAGTTCAAATGGATTAGAAATAACTATTAATTGAGAGAATACTTATACTCTTTTGCTTTTCTAGTTTTCTCTTTTCAGCAGCTTTACTGTATGCAGCGGTTTGTGGACCACTGGTGGTCCGTGAGGTCTGAAAGGTTGGCAACCGCTGGTATAGAGTATGTCTTGAAAATAGATTTATTAAGTAAATTGATTGGAATCTGAAATGTTAACACTCTATAGCTCTTTAAACAAAACTCTAAATAGAGGTATAAAGCCCATGTCTAGGAGGAGAGACTACTGATAGGAACAGTAAGGTAGAAGACAAGAGAATTTCTTCCCTCTTTTTGTCACAGATTCCCATTGGTTGAGCCCTGCAGATTCTCCTGCAATTACTGTGGAGTTTTTGAGTTTGCATATTTCAATTCCAGCCACACAAAGAAACAGACTGACAGTCACTGAGTCCCAATTTCAGAATCTTGGGAGAAGGAACATAAATACCTCAGATGAGAAAGGATCTCACGTTTTCATGTGGCCTAGTGACTTGTGGGCGTGGCCAGTGACATGGCATCTAGATCACTGATGAGTATGCAGTTCCCAGGATGCAGGGTGGTGTGAGCTGGGTAGGCATACTCTAAAGGTGTCTGCTACATAGTCTTCATTATCTTGAATTACTGTTTTGGAAAATAATACCAGTTTAAGACGAGTTTTGATTTTATACGAAGACTTTTCAGAGGAGAAAATAGTAACTATGAATCTATAATGCTTCTAAGGCGGTTGTAGTGCAGCAGTTAACTCGGATTAACTGTGTCTTGACTGACTGGGTGGTTGCTAAGTTCTCACAGTGGTCTTCAGTGTAGAGAATCATGTGCTTTAGGACACAGTGGGGTGTGCATGTATTTCTACTTGTTTGCCTGATTTGATTTGACATCAGCCACCCAGTGTGATTTTTTGATGGACATTATTAATAACAAGAAACTTCTTAGGTTGCTGTTAACAAAGGATGTGTTGTTCCATTGACTCTCCCTGCTTGTCTTTCTAGGGAGGAGCTTTATCTTTATACACTGCGCTGACCACACAGCAGAAACTGGCAGGTGTCACTGCGCTCAGTTGCTGGCTTCCACTTCGGTCTTCATTTCCACAGGTAGTCTGATTGCGTCATGCCACATTACATTACTGAGCTAAGAGACAGCAGATAGCGTTGGGGAGAGGGTCATTTTTTAAATAAACTTTATTTTTTTAGAGCAGTGTTAGGTTCACAGAAAAACCAAGTGGAAAGTACAGAAAGTTCCCACATACCCACTGTCTCTATACATGCACAGCCTCTCCCCCCACTGTTGACATTCTGCAGCACTGTGACACATTGATTACAATCAATGAACCTACATTGATACATCATCACTCAAAACATAGAGTTTATATTATCATACTTTTTAAAAAAGAATTTTGTAAAACTTTTAGTAATATATTTTTTTTATTGATTTCAGAGAGGAAGGGAGAGGGAGAGAGATAGAAACATCAATGATGAGGGAGAATACTTGATCAACTGCCTCCTGCTCGCCCCCTACTGGGGATTGAGCTGCAACCTGGGCATGTGCCCTGACTGGGAATCAAACTGTGACCTCCTGGTTCATAGGTCAATGTTCAACCGCTGAGCCATGCTGGCCAGGCAGAATTTTCTTAGACTTTTGTGATGTATTACTAGGCTTTATGAGTTCACTACATTGTCTTCATTGTAGATTACATAGAATGGAATAAGAAATAAGTCCTGTTGTCATAAATCTTATATTTAAAGAGGTTGATACATTTTAAGATATATAAAAATTAGGGCTATTTTTTATATATAGAAATATTTTTGAATGTTCAGTATGCTGATAGCAGATTTTGCAAAATAAAATATAATTTCTAAATACCCAACAAGGTAGAGCAGTATATAGTATACATGAGAGGTATAGACTTTATTTTCAAATTTGTCTTTAAATCTAGGGTTTTTTCTTGTCATTCTGTAGTATCTCTTTGGTTACATAGTAAGTGCTATTTATTAACTTTGTTTGTTTATTTTATTTATTTATTGGAAGGGAAGGAGAGAAAGAGAGAAAGAAACAATGATTTGTTGTTCTACTTACTTATGTGTTCATTGGTTGATTCTTGTGTGTGCTCTGACCTGGGATCCATTTGGCAATCTTGGCTTATTGGGATGATGCTCTAACCAACTGAGCTACCTGGCCAGGGCTTAACTATCTTACTTAAGTCAATTCAATAAGAACTGAGAACAACATGGGTCAGCTAAAACATACCTCTCATGTCAGGACAGTGTGAACAGATAAAGAATAGAATCTGCTTCAAGGAACCAATTTATTGGGAAAACATAAAATATATGACAGGGTAATCCATATGTCCTATAACAGTTTAAATAAAAATATGTGGAGATTATAAGGATGGCAGGAATTTTATTTCTATGGTCAAATATAACCTATAAAATAAGTAATAACAAGTTGTATGCACATATCTATAGTTTTAAATGCCTGGCTTAATGTTCTATATATTTGAATAAATAATACTAGTTTTATTTTGTTTTGTTGTTTTTGCAGGGTCCTATCAGTGGTGTTAATAGAGATATTTCTATTCTTCAGTGCCATGGAGATTCTGATCCTTTAGTTCCTCTAATGTTTGGTTCTCTTACTGCTGAAAAGCTAAAAACATTGGTAAATCCAGCCAATGTAACCTTCAAAGTCTATGAAGGCATGATGCATAGTTCATGTCCACAGGTAAATGTTTGGAAACAGTGATTATAGAGACGTAATTTGCTTCTTTTTCCATGTGATATTTCAAGATAAATAATATTTGACCATTTGGGGCTTTAAAGGAGTTAATGAATTCACTCTGAGTCATAGGTTAGTAGGACTTAGATTAAAGCTTCTTCAATTTAATTCAACAAACATTCACTGATTTCCTATTACATGCAAGCATTGTACATAATTTTAAGACCAAAAAAACCCATTTCCTTTTATTACAATTTAGACAGGATTCATTAACATTAAAAATTTAACAGGGGAGAAGGATATGGGGAGGATATATATCCAAGTAACTGTATAGAAAACAGATGTGATATGTGTTCTATTGGAAGTTTTAAAAAGTTACTTGGAAAACTGAGGAGAGTGAGATTAATTTTATCTTAGGAGACACTGGATCATGATGAAAGAGCTAGATTTTGAACACAGGGTAGGATTTAGATAGTAAGTGTGCAGAGAAAGGACTGTAGGACAGGAGAAGCAAGCTGTCCCATTAGGCTGTAGTCTTATGAAAAGCTAGGTGTCATAGAATAGAGACAGAGAGGAAAGATTCGATTGTACAGAGCTTTTATGCTGTGTTGAGAATGGACTTGTTCTCTAAACAGCAGAAAGCCATTGACTTTTTTTTTTTTTTTTAAATCAAAGCAAGATGTAATGTATATTCTGGAAACAAGTGAAGCAGAATCCGCTAGGATTTACTGATTAATTCTATGGAATAGGAAAGGATCAATGAGGCCTTATATTTCTAGCTCAGATGATTAAGATGATGCCACTCATAAAGTATGTAGTACAAGGAACAGTTTTAGGGTGTGATTAATTCTATGGAATAGGAAAGTATCAATGAGGCCTTATATTTCTAGCTCAGATTAAGATGATGCGACTCATAAAGTATGTAGTACAAGGAACAGTTTTAGGGTAACAGGAAGGAGATATACTTACTGAGTTTAATGACCATAAGGGAATTGGTGTGCTCCCATTACAGTATATCAGGATGGGATATTGGAAATACTTGTCTGAAGCTCAAGCCTTTAATCGAGGTTTAGAATAATTATCAATATTATTGATCAATGAAGAATCACAGGGATATCATGAGAAAAAAATCCAAGGGATAGAACTTTGGGGGAGTTCAAAGGAGTTAAGTGTTGAGTGAGAGTACAGGAAGAGAGAATTTCTGAGTGGGTGGGAACAGTAACTGATGATTCAGAGACTGATTAAGGAGAAATAGGCCAGGAAGAAACTATCCAGTAAGAAGGCACCTCAGATGTTTGGGGAGATAGAGCCAAACTGCAATAGAAAGTAGGGAAATGAGGAAGTAGAGGCAACCTGTATAAACCTTGTTAAAAAAAGGTTTTGGTAAAATGGGAAAAGAGTAGAAAGTTTCTTTATTTAACAGGATGGGAGAAAGAGACCCTGATAGGTTGGGAGGAAAGAGGGAGAAGATGCCATAAAGAGACGATAACTGGTAGTGGGAAGTCTTAGAGGGATGATATAATTTATAATTAAGTCCTGAAATGGGTAGTGGTTGCCTTAAAAGAGGAGAAAAACACTTTGGAATCAAGATAGAAGAGGATGGATGAACATGAATGGATTGTTGAAGTATGGTAGAAAGTAGTTGCAAGCTCACATTAGATCCTCTCAATCTTTTCAGTAAAGTAGGGGAGATGTGGTCACTTAATGAGAACGAAGGAGGCCTGGATAGATTTAGAGGCTTAGGGAAGCCTACACTAAAAATTGGCGGCTAAACATTGAGGCAGTTTATGTTACCATGGTTTTGCAACTAACTGCTCAACCTGGCTAAATCATTTGCTTTAGGGCAGAGACAGCAGGTAGTAATATGATTTATCCAGAAAGACAAGGGGCCTGAGATGCTAGGGTATTATTAAGGACATAGTTGAAACTGTCATAGTGGTTCCTTGCTTTTGTACTTGTGGGTCTATAGACTTTCTGTAGAGTTATCAAACAGATGTCATACCCACAATTTTCTAGAAGTTCTTTTAAAATAACCTTTTGTTTTTATAGAATCAATAAAAAATTAAAAAAAGGAACTGTTGTGAAGTATTGAATCCAGAAAGGGAGGTGGTACTCTGAGCATCCAGAAGGGACTGAGGGTCTAGAGCAGTGGTTTTCCAACCACTTTGTATCACAAGGACCCCAGAGCTTAATAAACATACAGACCCCCAAACTCCAAATGCAGTGATTCTGATTCAGCACATTGGGGGTTTGGGGTTGAACTCGGGCATCTGTGTTTGTATGGAGATTTTTTTTTAAATAAAAGCTCCTTAAATGATATTTTATGCCATCACATTGGAGGACACTAGATGAATAATTAGGAGCAGAAAGTGAGAAGAGGTAGAAAAGTAGGAGATGGTGTCACAGGAAACTTTTAAAGGACTTTAGAGTGTTGTAAAATAGATTACTTTTGTGCTGTGGCTTTTTTTCTGAGTAAAGTATCAGGTTGAAGGCTCTCTGCATTGCTGACTTGTGGGGGCTAAGCCTTGAAATACTAGAGTTGATTGGAGGAAATGAAATGTGTTTGGGGGAAGTGAGACAACTGTGAGACAGATGCAGGGGTCTTTTAGGAAAGGTTTTGCTGTCATAAATATTTGGTTATATTAATTTTCATATCTTTCCAGGCTTATCTTAGGTGCTTGCTATCTTTCTAATGGTTGATTATATCAAAATCCTGATGCAAGGCCAAAAATATTTTATGCTGTGGATTTAGCATTTCATTCTCATGAGAGAATGTTAAAAGCTAGGCCTTCCATGTATATGTAGTTGGCAGTCATTGTATACTTCTTAATACTTCTCATTATTGTCACTTCTAAGCCCCCTTCATCCCTCCGCACCCCCATGTTTTATTTGTTCAAGTATAGCAAAATGCAGTCCATTTTCATGGGAGTAGATACTAGATGTGAGCCATATTGAATGTACAATAATAATCAGAGAAAACGATCTGAAATTTCTATTGGAGCCTCCTTTCTCTGTTACAACTTTTTATTTCATCGTAGTAGCAAAAATGTTGTTTCACATTATGTACACACACCATGGATTTAGTTAGTGGTATTTCAGTGGGGATTTAATTTCTGATTTGTGTAACTGCTTATTAAATCACTTTATTCCAAACAGGAAATGGTGGATATCAGGCAATTCATCGATAAAATCCTACCTCCAGTTGATTGACATCACTAAGGCGCCTTTGTGTAGAAGTACACACCAGCATCGTTGTAGTAGAGTATAAACCTCTTCCTGTGCCGGATCTTGAAAGTTATAATGTTTGCAATGTTAAAATCTTTTGCAATTACACACCAATGACACAGTCTAAATAATATCTGCTTGTGGAAAATTTATGATCTTGAAGGTTTCAATACATGAATTTGTGTTAACATGATCCAGAATATACTAGCATTAGCATAGGTGAAGCAGCTAACTTCTTTCCCCCCAAATGTAATTCGGCAAAATAATAAAATACTACATCCAGATTTTTCTATTACATCATTTGAAAATTATTAGTCTGCTTAATGAAAACTTGTTTGGGGATAAATGAGCAGTTAAGATATAAACTATTTATGAATGCTGTGACTTAGTCTGTGGACTTATTCCAAAATTACTTAGTCACCATGCAGTATGTGTATTTTTTATATTTGTATTCAGATATACTTAATGATTATAATACCTAAAAATAATGAGGTGTAACTACATTATTCCTAATAATAGGAATATTGCTTCTAAGTGTCAATAAAGAGTAACATTGCTCTCTTCAATGAATGGCCCTTTTATTTTGGGGACCAGGGTTTTCTTTCCCCATTACAATTTCTTTAAAATTGTATTTATTTATTGAATTTAGAGAGAGAGAGGTAGGGAGAAAGAGAGAGAGAGAGAGAGAGAGAAACATTGATTTGTTGTTCCATTTATTTATACATTCATTGGTTGATTCTTGTATGTGCCCTGATGGGATCGAAACCACAACCTTGGCATATCGGGACGACGCTCTCACCAACTGAGTTACCCAGGCAGAGCACAATTTCTTAATATTCTATGTTCTTCTCTAGAAAAGAAATGTATTCCTTTTATCCTTCATAACAGACCAAATGTTGCCTCCTTGCCATAGACATCTGCTGTCAGTATATGCTGTAATTTGACATTCTGAATCACAAACATGATGGTATTTAAAATGTATTTACACTTGTATAAAGAAACCAAACATCACTTCAGACTTCCTACATTACTTATTTTTTAAACTACCTAGTCCAAAGTTAGACCTATATAGTTAATAGAATCTTCAGTCTAGGTAAGGAATAATTCTGTGGTTGTATTTTTCTGTAATTAACCCAAATAATTATTAGGTCATAGTCCAGTATGTTCTGGAAGATTAAGACCGATCTTAAAAACTGTATTTCTAAGATGATTTGCTCTAAGATGATTCTCCTTGTAGCAGAGAATTTTAGTTTGCATATTTTGTACATATGTTTGAAGTCAGCTACTGTAGGAAATGAACAGTCCATTAGAAAAATTTGCTTTACTTTCATCTGCCAATGAATTTATTTGAAATTTTCACTTTAATCAGATGATTTTAAAAAAACCTTTGTGCAAATATAAAAGTAGCAATTACTTGATTTTAAATAGTTGGAATTTTTAGATTATTGGTAAAAACTATTTGAAAACAAATTTATCGGCAATGAAGGTTAGTCAGAACTCAATGCATATGGTTACCACACAGTTTAATGTGTAACAAAAATATACGCTTCGTATTTCTGAACTGTTATCATTTTTCTTCTGTATTCCAACTGACTAAAACAATGTTAGGAATGCACCTTTATTATAATTTAGTAATGGACTATGTAGAATGTTAATAATGAAGCCATACGTTTATGTCTGGATTTAAAATTTTTAAACAATCATTTAATAAGTCATTTTGATTTACCTTGAAAAATATAAATTTGTTTCAGTTATACAGATCAGCAAGATATGATTTATAGTAAGAGCTATTCCGTTGAAATGTGCTGTAATGTGGGAAAAATAAATTTTTCCACTGTTTCTATTAATGTGAAATAAAATGTAATTCTCACTTTTCTGTGACTGCTTTTTTGAAGATTGCTTTTAACATTTGGGTTTGCTTTGGAATGACTGTCTATAATGAAAAGGAGGAAAATGTCAATGTAATCACAAGAATATACATTTAGAGAGAAATGGAATAGAACCAAGCATGAGAAAAGCTCTCGCTATGCAATTTTAATAAGCGAAAAAAAAATTCTTACTTTATTTTTTAGCATTCCTAAACTATTTAAGAAGTTTTATTTGGTGTTTTCTTTTATCATCCTTTTATATAATACTAGAGGCCCAGTGCACAAAAATTTGTGCACTGGGGGGGGGGGCCCCCCACCCCGCCCGTGCCCCCCCGC
>NW_005353757.1:813181-814232 GCF_000412655.1 Myotis brandtii
GCTGGCTGAAGCCAGGCTGACTGAAAGCCGGTTTCTGGGGTTTTGTTTAGCTTCTATATTTGCAACATAGTTGCTTAGAGTTGCAGCTGAGAGACCGGCAAGTCAGGCGGGGAACGTTGGAGTCTGCCATCACTGGAGCAAGCAAGCCTCCCTGTTCGCTTCAGTGCATGGCTGCCGGCCGCCATCTTGGCTGACAGTTAATTTGCATAAGGATAGCTGATTAGCCAATGGGAAGGGTAGCGGTCGTACGCTAATTACCATGTTTCTCTTTTATTAGTGTAGATTCATGGGATTTTTAAAATTAGTGTCATAAATCAGTTATCCAAATATTTTTCTCTTTTGAAAGAAATTTTTTCTTTTTCAATTACAGTTGACATTCAATACTGTATTAGAGGTGTACAACATAATGGTTAAACCTTTATATAACTTGTGAAATGATGCCCCCAATAAGTCTTGCATCCACCTGACATCATACATATAGTTATGACAACATCTTTGACTATATTCCTTAAACTGTACTTTATCTCTCCATGACTATTTTGTAACTGCAAATTTGTATTTCTTAATCTCTCCAATTTTTCCCACACAGTCTCCCAGTCCCCCTCCCATCTGGCAACCCATGTTTGTTCTCTGTACTTATGAGTTTATTTCTGTTTTGTTTGTACATTTATTTTGCTTTTTATATTCCACAAATAGATGAAATTATATGTTTGTCTTATTTCACCTACTATAAAAGCCTCTAGGTCCAATCGTGTTGTTGCAAATGGTACGATTTCATTCTTTTTTATGGCTGAATAATATTCCATTGTATATATGTACCACAACTTCTTAATTGAGCTGATACTGGTTAATGAAATTATATAGGTTTCAAGTATACAACCCTATATTATATAATCGGTACACTGCATTGTGTGTTCACCATCCAAAGTCAAATCTTCAGTCACTATATATATATATATATCTACACTAATAAAAGAGAAACATGGTAATTAGCGTACAACCGCTACCCTTCCCGTTGGCTAATCAGCATATCCTTATGCAAATTAACTGT
>NW_005353757.1:815675-818257 GCF_000412655.1 Myotis brandtii
GGGGGGCCCGGGCCGGGGTGGGGCCCCCCCCCCCCCAGTGCACAAATTTTTGTGCACTGGGCCTCTAATATATATATATATTTGGTAACAGCTTTATTAAGATATAATGAACACACCATGCAGTTCACTCATTTAAAGTGTACAATTCATGGCTTTTTCTATATTTAAAATTATAGTCATCATCACAATCCATTTTCATCACCCTATAAAGTAACCCTGTGCCCTTTAGCAACTATTCTGTGCCAGTTTCTACTTACCCACCATTCCAAGCCCTAGGGAACCACTACTGTACTCTTGGTCTCTATAGATTTGTCTATTCTGGACATTTCATATCAATGGAATCATATGTGACTGCCTTTTTTATTTAGCAAAATGTTTTCAAGGTACATAATATTCTGTAACATGTATCATAAGTACGTCATTTCTGTTTATTCCTGAATAACATTTCATTGTATGGAGTGATCACATTTTTTAATCTAGTCATCATTCGGGTTGTTTCCACTTTTGGCATTAACGATGCTAAAATGAACATTCACATCCAAGTAAACATATGTTTTCATTCTCTTGGTAATGTATTTATAAATAGAATTGCTAGATCATATCTTTAACCTTTTAAAAAACTGCCAGACTGTTTTCCAAAGTGGCTGCACCATTTTGCATTTTCAGTCACAGTGTATGAGGGTTCCAATTTCTCCACATTCTTGCCGACACTTATTTTTCCATGTCTTTTCAAATTTGTTTTTATGTTGAGGGTATTACAGATGTCCCCCGCCCTTTATCCCCTACCACCCTGTTCCCACCCCACCACAGGACCTCACCACACTATTGCTATCCCAGCTTTTTTTCATTTGCATGAAATACTTTTTTCTATCCCTTTACTTTTAGTCTGGGTGTATCTTGACTTCTGAGGTGGGTCTATTGTAGGCAGTATATATATATGGTTCTTGTTTTCTCATCCATTCAGCTACTATATATATATGTTTTTTTGATTGGTGCATTTAAGCCATTTACATTTAAAGTGATTACTGATAGGTACATATATTTTGCCATTTTATTTTTCCACCTGCTTTCTTTACCTTCTTTTCCTCTTCTCTTTCTTCTTTTCTCCTCTTGCATCTTCAAGAAGATCTTATAACAGTTCTTGTAGTACTACCTTAGTGGTAATGAAATCCTTTAGCTTTTACTTGTCTGGCAAGATCTTTATGTCTCCAATTTTATTTTAATTATTATTTTTTCAATTAGCAATAATCATGCCTTGAATAAACCTCATTGGCTAAGATACTGCCACTGCGCAAAGCTTCTTTAATTTTAAAATGATAGCATCATTGGGTAAAGTAATCTTGGTTCTAGGTCCTCACTTTTCATGACTTTGAATATTTCAAACTAATCCCTTCTGGCCTGAAATATTTCTGTGGAGATAAACATCACCTGACAGTCTTATTGGAGCTCCTTTGTAGGTAACTGTCTTTCTCTGGCTGTTAAGATTGCCTCTTGCCCAGCCAGAGTGGCTCAGTGGTTAAGTGTCTGTCTATGAACAAGGAGAATACAGTTAGGTTCCCGGTCAGGACACATGCTTGGGTTTCAGTCTCCATTCCCAGGGTGGGGCGTGCAGGAGGCAGCCAGTCAATGATTCTCAACATTGATGTTTCTCTCCATGAAATCAATCAATCAATTACACACACACACACACACACACACACACACACACACAATTGCCTCTTTGTCTTATTATGATGTGTCTTGGTGTGGGCGTCTGTGTTCATCTTGTTTGGGAATTTCTTCCTGGCCTTGTGTGTCTTTTTTCTTCACCACATTGTGGAAATTTTCGTTGTTATTTCTTCAGATAGGTTCTTCATCCCTCGTTCTCCCACTGCCATGATGGCGGGTGTTGTGCTTCATTTTGTTTGAAAGGTCCCTGAAACTATCCTAGGTGTTTCTGGGGCCCCTTGGGAGGGACTCTGGTGCAGGCCAATGTCAGACACCACCTGTGAGTGCCCCTGGGCAATCTGGTTGGAGCTGCAAGAGATCCAGAGTTTGTGGTTGCCTCTCCTGGACATGGGTGTGCACAGGAAGGGCCGGAGCTGTGCACTGGGCAGGCTTTTACCAGCACCAGCCCCAGCCCCAGCCCCAGGGGATGACCTAGCCTGCAGTGATGGCGAACCTTTTGAGCTCGGCGTGTCAGCATTTTGAAAAACCCTAACTTAACTATGGTGCCGTGTCACATATAGAAATTTTTTGATATTTGCAACCATAGTAAAACATATGTTTGATATTTATTTTATATATTTAAATGCCATTTAACAATGAAAAATCAACCAAAAAAATGAGTACGCGTATCACCTGACACGCGTGTGGATTAAACCCACTTATAAACGGCTCTAGGGCTATGGGGGGGTGTAATTTGTTTCCAGGGTCTACCACGGGTTTCACTGCTTTTAGAAAAAGACAACGTTGCATTCCGCAAACCCACCTCAGTTCAGAGCTCCGTGGGCCTCCGCAGGTTCCGCAGGTTCGGGCTGCCCGGGAGGCCGGCCCGGGTGAAGCTTCCCTCTGCGTGGAGGCGGGGCCGCGATGAGCGCGCG
>NW_005353757.1:823949-851212 GCF_000412655.1 Myotis brandtii
GAGAAGCGTCCAGGGGGAGCTCCCGCGGCCCCGCGGCTGCGGGCTTTGGGGACCGGTTCTTGCTACTTGCAAAGCCCCTCGTTGTTACTACGCGTATGGAAACCTCATCGAGGCAGTCTCTCCTTTTGTTTTACATTTTCATGGTAGTAAATCCTCACGGAGATAGCGTAAGACTTGAACAGTATCGCCAGCCCTCACTGTTTAAAAGAATTCATTCTCTTTTCCGTGATGGTTGGCCAACAGCTAGAACAAACATCCCGTAGAGGTCCGTGATCCGCTTTAGAAACATCAGGCTGATAGAGTGTAAAATCCCGGGATCTTTATTTTTGAGGAAGGATGGACGCGAACTTCAGGATCTCGACTGCATGCATGCTCCTTTCGCGATGACAAAGGCCGAGCGTGCCGGTGGACTGGTCCAGTGGCTAAACGTTTTTTAAAAAGTGGGTCTTGCCGGGCGGTGGTGTGTGCAGACGAGCTAGGATTGAAGCACGCGCATTAGCTGGGCTGCACTGGTAGATGGATTTGGACAAATGTCATTGCTGGGTTAACTAAGTGGTTCACGGTTAAAACCCGGGGCACTGTCTTATTTGTTATTGATCATGTGTTTTTGCGAACATGTTCTCTTGTGGTTCGTTTGAGGCCTGCCGTCCAGTTTTCTGCATTTTTGTCTACCTGTCTGCAGAGTCCTCTGTTTTCTTGCTAAACTTCCACAGTTGTGGTTCCACCGGGCTCAGCGCTTTTGCAGGATCAGCATACCCGAAATAACTTACTCCCATCGGTGAGGTAAATTCCATGTCACACTGACTCGAAGTAGAAAAGGGATGCTGATTTGTACAGCCCGGTAGAGTTACCATCCAGATGTGCAAAGTGTATCTTTTTTTTACAGAATAAGAAACTGAGTCAGAGCTGAGTAGCTGTGCAGTTTGGATGTAGCCGGGATCCCTGCTTCCTACTGGACAGTGTGCCAGAGCAGGAAGTAGTGTTTACACCTGAATGCATAAGACTTCATAGTCTGTTCCTCTTTTCCTTTAACAGGTGCATCACCCAGTATTTAATTTTGTACTCTGTTAATCTGTATTTGCAGTTTGGCCTTTTAAAGTATTTCCTGTTTGTTTTCTGTGCTAGACAGGACTTCTGCTATGTATGTTTCCTGTTGATTTCCCTTTCATTCCCTGCTGCAAGTTGTGAGTTCTGGTTATTCGATAGGCTGAACATTTCTGGAAAATTTTTCTCTTTTCCTGGAGTTCCTCAGACTCCCAAGGTAGAAGGTCCCAGGGAAAAAGGCAGTTTGTTGGGTATTTTTTTTCTCTAACTCAGGCAATAATGTGTAACCTTTTATCATCTAACGCATTTTTTTTTTTTGGAGGCACCGCTGGGATACGAACCCTAACGCATTTTTTATTGATTGATTTTAGAGAGAGAGAGAGAGACAGAAGAAGTGGGGGAAGAGAGAAACAGAGAGACAGAGACATCGACCCCTTTGTTCCACCTACCCATTCATTCATTTATTGATTCCTGTGTGTGTGTGACCCGAACTCGAAGCCTTGGCATATTGGGAGGACACTCTAACCAACTGAGCTACCCGGCCAGGGCTCAATAGTTTTACCTGCAGTTCTCAAGTTATAAATGCATTTTGAGATCTTTATTAATGGATCTGAGAGAAAATGAGGATACACTCTACAGATAATCCTCAAATCTCATTTTTCTAATAGTTCAAAAGTTTAACAGTATGAAAACTTGCCCCCCCAAAGGAAGGCAAAATTGACTAGCTCTTTTACATTTTATCTTCTCCCTTTTTTATATTTTACAGAAATTCAACGAGGCAAATAAAATAAAGAAAAAGGGATATAGTCAGACTGACTACCACCCACCCTCCCAAAGCGAGTGTTCAATAATTTAACAAGTTGTTCTGGGGTTGTTGGATTATGGTTGTTTCTTTTCTTGTGGTTTCCAGCTTTTCTCTGTGAGCTATTTTTATATTATGAAAAAGTAAGTTTTGCTTGAAAAATAATAGTGTAATCATTGATCGAGCCTGCAACCTGGGCATGTGCCTTTGGCTGGAATCAAACCCAGGATCCCTCAGTCGCAGGCCAATGCTCTATCCCAGGGGTGGGCAAACTTTTTGACTCTAGGGCCACAATGGGTTCTTAAACTGGACCGGAGGGCCGGAACAAAAGCATGGATGGAGTGTTTGTGTGAACTAATATAAATTCAAAGTAAACATCATTACATAAAAGGGTACGGTCTTTTTTTTGTTTTGTTTTATTCATTTCAAACGGAAGGAATCCGGCCCGAGGGCCGTAGTTTGCCCACGGCTGCTCTATCCACTGAGCCAAAACAGTCAGGGCTGGATATTGTTTTAATAAAACTATAGATGTTACGCTGTAGTAATAATAAAAACAGCTATCATTTATTGAGCTATTACTCTGAGCCAGGCATTCTACGAAGTACTTACCTACTATATCTCATTCCTCAGACAGTTTTGCAAAATGAGGATTATCCCCATTTTAAAAATGAGGAAACTAGCCCTGGCTGGGTAGGCCAGTAGGTTAGGGCATTGTCCTGATATGCCATGGTTGCAGGTTCGATCCCTAGTCAGGGCACATACAAGAACCAACCAATGAAGGCATAAATAAGTGGAACAACAAATTGATGTTCCTCTATCTCCCTTCCTCTCTCTCTCAAATCAATCAATAAAAATTTTAAAAAGACTGCTAACTAAAAAATAAAAGAAAAATGGGAAAACTAAATAGAGAGTTAAGATAGTGGCCAAATGAAGATGTGAATTGAAATCTGTTTTGCTCCAACGCCAGAACTACGCTGTTTAGCTTCAGTGCCTCTCTAGAAGACTCTTGCATCTCTCTTTGAACTTGGCATGGTGTCACAAAGGTTGTTGCTACCAGTCCAATGCCAACAGAATTCCCAATGTGCGGTGCTGTGAAGGGAGAAACTTTATTCAAGTGAAGCTGCTCCAGTGAAACAGCTCAGTTGACACAGTTTGAAAACCCTGGAAATGCAGTCTTCAGTAGAAACTGAAAATGCCCTTCTGGAGACAAAGGGGAAGCTGTCTTATATAGAGAAAAATGCCTGCTCCCTGTTCCTGATTGGTCTAATTTCATGCAAATGAAGACTCCCAAGTTCTCCCTGTTCTTTGTATTTATTTATTTATTTAAAATATATTTTATTGATTTTTTACAATAAGGAAGGGAGAGGGATAGAGAGTTAGAAACATCGATGAGAGAGAAACATGGATCAGCTGCCTCCTGGGGATGTGCCCACAACCAAGGTACATGCCCTTGACCGGAATCAGACCTGGGACTCTTCAGTCCACAGGCCGAAGCTCTATCCACTGAGCCAAACTGGTCAGGGCAGTTCTCCCTCTTCTTATTGGTAATTCTGGAGCTGCTCTGATTGGTTGGTAAATATGCACGTGAGGATATAGCTGCCAGCTTTTGATTGGATGGGGAAGGTCTCAGTCCATAAGTTAAAATACAACAGCAGTAGTTTATAAGGGTCTGCTCAAATGGCAGGTACACAATGCAGGAGGTTTGGCAGGTCAGTCTGTGGCTTTTCCCTGAGGTATAGCGAGTGTGAGAAGTCTCTAAACAATGGCTGTTAGACTCTTTATGAATTTGGGCCCAGTTAACCACAGGAGTCCTCTGGACAGTATATTCTTTCTTGGGGTTGACAGTGGGTATAATTAAGTGAATATAAGACCGGGAAGTAAGGGTATTTACTCTTCTGGGGCAGACAGGTTTCTCTAAATACCTAATCAATATCTTGACCTGTACTACCCAGAATATTGCCCCATGGGTATACTTGATCTTAAACAGTATTAGCAATTTTACAAGTGCCCTCTCCTGAAGCCATGATGAACCACATAAATTATTGACATTTTCACATATTGGTTATTTTTTACTTAGCTTTCTTCTTGTAATTATGACTTCATGCCATTAAGCAAGTCTAATTTCTAATGTGGATTCAAATTCTAGTTCTTCTGAATTTTAGCTGTGTGATCTTAGGTAAGTTCCTTAACATCTCTAAAATGTTTTTCTTGATGGTAAAATGGAGATAATTTAGTGAAGATTAGATGACTATAAAATTCTTACTAGTGCCTAAGATACAGTAATGGCTAAAAAACTTGGATTGTCTTTGTAAGGGATTTATGGCACTACATTGTAGAAGAAGTCAGGTAAGAACTTAGAATTTTCAAGTTCATGGAGAGATTTTGAGTTGTGTTGAGGTTAATTTTAAAATTTAGGCTCAGGGCAGAGTGGAATTAAATTGCAGGGAGAGAAATTGAAATTAGATAGAATTTCATAGGAGCAGAGATTCCTGAAATGTGTAGGTTTCTAAGTCTTAACATACCCGGTTGAAAAAAGCATCTTTGGTTTCCATATTAGGGTTAGAGTGATTAGCATAAATCAAAATTTAGAATGACTACACAATTTTTATAACAGTTTTATTGAGATATAAAGTAAAATTCACCCTTTTCAAGTGTACAATTCAATGGATTTTAGTATATTCACAGGTTTGTGCAACTATCACCACTGTCTAATTTTGGAACATTTTCGTGGCTCCAGTAAAGAAACCAGTACCCATAAAGTAACCCATGAAGAAGTCACCATATCTCCCCCACCCTCTCAGCCACTAATCTACTTCTCTCTCTATGGATACCTGTTCTGGCATTTCATATAAATGAAACCATACAATATGTGGTCTGTGACTGGATTTCTTCATTTAGTGTTTTCAGGGTTCATTCATGTTAATAGTATATATCAGTACTTCATTCCTTTGCATTGCTGAATAGTACTCCAGTGTACTGGTGGGCTTATCACATTTTAGGCTCTTTCCAATTTGACTATTATGAGTAATGCTGCTAAGAACGTTCTTGTACAAGTTTTTGTGTGGACATAAGTTTTCATTTTTGTTCCGTATGTACCCAGGAGTAGAATTGTTGGGTCATATAACTATGGATAACCTTTTGAGAAACTGCTAGACTATTTTCCATAATTGCTGTACCATTTTACATCCTCACCAGCAGTGTATTGAGGGTTCCAATTTCACCACATCTTCAATACATGTTATTAGCAGTCTTTTTTATTATAATCATTGTAAAGTAGTAACTCACTGTGGTTTTGATTTGCATTTCTCTGATCACTAATGATGATGAACATTTTTCATTGTTTGTTGGCCATATCTTTGGAGAAATGTCTGCTCAAATCCCTTGCCTATTTTTTAATAGTGTATTTATATTATTGAGTTGTAAGAATTCTTTATATTCAGAATACTAGACCCTTATCAGAGATGGGATTGTTCTGTGGATTGTTTTTTCACTCTCTTGATAGTATCTTTTAAGATAAACTTTTAATTTTGAAGGCAAATTTATATATTTTTTCTTTTGTCATTTGTGCTTTCAGCATGGAGTAATTACAAATTTGAGATAACATAGTAAAATAAAAATTCCTATTTATAGTGATATTGTTGAGCGGTAACTCAAATATTTATAATTGTGTTTCCTTTTTTAAAAATATGTTTTTATTGATTTCAAAGAGAAGAAGGTAGAAGGGGAGAGAGATGGAAACATCAATGATGAGAGAATCATTGATCAGCTGCTTGCTGCTGCACATCCCCTACTGGGGATTGAGCCCCCAACCTGGGCAAGTGCCCTGACTGGGAATTGAACCGTGACCTACTGGTTCATGGGTCGATGCTCAACCACTGAGCCACACTAGCCAGGCTATAATTGTTTCCTTAAAAAAAAAAAAAGAACATCTTAATTTTTAAAATTTTGAAATCTCATAATTCTTACTAAGAAGTGTTTGAGTTGATTGAGCTTCAATAATACTTTTTAAAATGCTGGCTTATGGTTCTTTGGGAACTATTTTTATAGTAGAAATAGATAATTCTTGTTATATTTTTATACTCCTTATCATCCATCTCCTGTGTGTCAGGCACTCTATTTTGATACTTCATATGTGTTTATTACCTCATATGACCATTTTAACTATTTGATGTCATTGTATTGTCTCACCTATGTATAGGAAACTGAAGCCTAAAAAGGACAAATAACATTCCCAAGATCTTATAATTAGGAAATGATATTATGTGGATTTGAATCAAGATCTGTCTTTTATATAGCCCATGTTCTTAACTGTATATTCTATTTTGCTCCCTTAACATCTCCAGAAAAGGATGTTTGTATGCTATGTAGTCTTGTATATACTAGATGCTCAGTACAAGTTTGAATACCATATTTTGTAAAAGTACTTACTTCCATTGACAAGTAGGAGTACTAATGATGTAATAAAGTAGTGTAAGAGTGGCTGTTTATTTTTCAGCCAGTACTGTGAACTTAATTTGACTCTGGAAGTTAAGGTAGAATCTTTCTTTCTCTTGCATCATTATCTCTAGGAGATGCTGCAATCTAATAGACCTGACCTTTAAAGGCAGGTGATGATTAAGAAAAGCTAGGCTATGCTATTCACCTCTAGTTATTCACCTGTGGACCTGTGGAATGGGAAAGAGCAGTGGTATAAAGGTCAGGAGACAGTAGTTCTTGTCCTTTTGTATTACCCATCAGTATGACCTTGGGCAAGTCACTTTCTTTTTCTGAGTTGTTTCTTTGTCTAATTGAGGGTTTGAAGAAGATGCTCAAAGATTTCTGTTTTAAAATTTCGTAAAGTCAAGAAGGGTTTCTGTCTTGCTCACAGTTTTATCTTCCAACACAGAGCAGAACTTGAGTATTTGTTGAGAGGCAATAGAGTGTAATTTGACAGAACTACATAGATCTCACTTTTTCTAGTTAATAATCAAGTGACCTTGTACAGACTTCTTAATTTATCTGGACGTTAATTTCATCATCTGTAAAATGGGGATAATAAAAGTACTGTAGGGTTTATTGTGAAGATGAAATAATATATGCAAAATATTTAACACAATACTTGGCACATACTAACACAAATTTTTGTCACTGAATTAATATATGGTAATCTGTTCTTTGTCTTTTTCTTTCATTTTGATCATAGTTGTTTGTTTATTTATTTACTTTTTAATATACTTTTTTGACTTTTTACAGAGAAGAAGGGAGAGGGATAGAGAGTTAGAAACATCGATGAGAGAGAAACATCGATCAGCTGCCTCCTGCACACCCCCTACTGGGGATGTGCCCGCAACCAAGGTACATGCCCTTGACCAGAATCGAACCTGGGACCCTTCAGTCCGCAGGCCGACGCTCTATCCACTGAGCCAAACTAGTTAGGGCAGTTGTTTATTTCTTAAAGAAGCTTAATTGAAATATTCATCTTATTTTGTTAGAATACAGTGTAATTATGATAAAGGTCATAGTTTTATCCCACGAGTATTATTTAGCTTTTTCTTCCTCCCATAGTCTGTATCTCTAACCCCATTGTCACCAAAGAGATCTGAGTGAAAAGAGAGAGTGTGATGAAATTAATGCAAAGCTATTGCTTCTACTTGGAAAACAACTTAAACCTTCTGCCACATTGCTGATGTATTGGAAGAATCACCTTTGTATGTGACAGACAGCATTATGGAAGCCTAAGGAGGGAGATTGTGCTTTTTAAGGGATTCCCAGAAATGTGATTTTTAAAAATCTTTTTTCCTAATTCATCCTTAATCAGAAATGGATCAGAAAGTCCATGGAGACATGGGTAGAAGAAAAATGTCCATGGTATATATAGGATACAGGTCCACAATCTCTTAAAACCTTTAGTGTCTGATATATTTGAGAATTCCAAATTTTTCAGATTTGATAAAAGCTAATTTTGTACATGTATTATTACATAATATCCTCATCGAGATCTGGGCAGTTTCCAGTAATCAGACATTATCATTTCTATAATGAAATGCAGTTTATGTGGGATAAGTAGAACATAAATAGCTTTATATCTGTTGACACTATATGTTGCTGTCAAATTAGTTTATTGAAAACCTATGAGATATTTTTTGGTTTTCAAAGGTTTTTGATTCTGGGATTTGTAGATATGAAATTGAAGATCTTATTCACTCACAAGAATGCCATGCCTATAGAAATGTTAGCTTTTTAAAAAATATATGTTTTTATTGATTTTAGAGATGAAGGGAGAGGGAGAGAGAGATAGAAACATCAATGATGAGAGAGAATCTTTGATTGGCTGCCTCCTGCACGCCCCCTACTGGGAATTGAGTCCACAACCCAGGCATGTGCCCTTGACCGGAATCCAACCCAAATCACCTGCAGGCCAACGCTCTATCCACTGAACCAAACCGGCTAGGGCGAAAGTCAATGTTAGCTTTCTTTAACAACTATAATGTTCCTCTTTTTTAGTTGCCTCTAAATTAAAAAAAAATTTATAGAATTTTAAAGTCAGAAGTGAATCATCAAAATCCTTTATAATAACCTATATCATAGTTTCTATTAAACTTAAGTTTTTATTTGTGAAGTACTGGGTTAAGTTAAAATGATGTTATCTGTTTGTTGCTAGAAGAAAAGTTAATACTGTTTTATTCTCCACAGCCAAATCCAATATCTGTCAACTTTAAATGGAAGAAGTATGTAACTGGAAGCCTTTACTTGATTTTATATTTAAGAAATAATAACGATGCCATGAGATTCCATGCTTGTTTCTTCCTGTGGGGTGCATAATGAGGGACATGCTCTGCGGCTTTCTGTTTTCCTGGGGTATCTGTATTTCATTGATCCACAGGGTACCTAGTTTTCATACTTGAACATTTCAGAAAGCAAAATGAGTAACATGTATCTTTGGCCAGATGGATGTTAGGATATACTTTCACAGGCAGAACATCAAACACAGCATCAACATTTGCATAATAAGTGTCATCATGGGCTTGGAATAAAATCTAAGAGACATTAGTGAAGTGCTCTTTGAACTTCAAGGAACCAAATGGTTAAAAAACAGTGGGGGTGAAAAACAGCTAGTACAAAGCCAGCTAAGAGCTAAGAGCTTTTGATTCTTTTATGGATTCTTTTATGAAATGCTGCATTATTGGTATTTTTGATACAACTTTTTGTGGGATAAAAACATTAATCTGATCACCAATAGAGCAGAATTCCTTCCCCATGCCCTGCCCTATCCTCCCCTCCCTTCTCCCACCCTCACTGGTGTGGATGCTTGTTTTTAAAGTCATGTTAATAAAAACATAAAAGCAAAAAATATATATATTAAAATCTGAGTCATGATTCATAAGCATTGGACTCTGAATGCAAAGTAGTTTTAGAAGCACCTAAGGCAATTTGTTTTGCTTATGTTTTTCTCTTTATATATGTGAAAGGTTAATATAAAAATTCCAAGTCTAAAAATTCTTTCAATAAACAAAAGTAAAAAGAAGTGGTAAGAAAACACTGTCATAGTTAATGGTTTTTTCTTTATTAGTATACTAGAGGCCCGTTGCACGAAGAGATTCGTGCAACAGGCCTTCCCTTCTCCTGGCTGCTGGCACAGGTTTTCCTCCGGCACCCGGGACCCAGGCCTTCGCTCCGGCCGGAGCCGCCTTCAGTCTTCCCTCCGCCGCTTGGAGCCTATGTATGCAAATTAACCGCCATCTTTGTTGGCGGTTAATTTGCATATCACACTGATTAGCCAATGGGTGGCGTAGCGAAGGTACGGTCAATTACCATGTTTGTCTATTAGATAGGACTAGAAGCCTGATGAACGAAATTCGTGCAAGAGTAGGCCTTTCTTCCCCCAGCTACCGGCACCAGCTTCCCTCTTACACCCAGGACCCAGGCTTCCCTCACAGCCCCAGTTTTGTCCGGAAGGACATCCGGTCTAATTAGCATATTATGCTTTTATTATTACAGATAGAATATTGATGTATCCACATATTATCCAGTGGTTCTCAACCTTCCTAATGCCACAACCCTTTAATACAGTTCCTCATGTTGTGGTGACCCCCAACCATAAAATTATTTTTGTTGCTACTTCATAACTGTAATTTTGCTACTGTTATGAATTATAATGTAAATATCTGATATGCAGGATGTATTTTCATTGTTCGCGACCCACAGGTTGAGAACAAGTGAATATTATACTGAATACAGTATGATTAACTGAATGTATTAGATTAGATGAAATACGGTAGATAAATATATCAAGTTAGAATATTTGGCCACAAGCTATAAGTTGTGCTCTTGCTTCTCATCTAATTTTATTCCTCTTTTTATTTTATTTTAAATTTTTACTGCATTTATTGGGGTGACTTTGGCAAATACTATTCCTCTTTTAACTTTTGGTGTTTTGGCAATGTTCTTATCACAGACCAGTGAGATACGGAGACATCATGAGAATTCTAGTAAAGATGCCCTTTCCCACTCCCTGTGTGTGAGTGAATGCTAAAGGTCCTAAACATCTTCTAACCCCCATTCCCACTTTCTCAGGGTTGGCTCCTTTATCAGGCAAGTGCCCTGCATGGACATTTGGGGATCTGGTATAGCACCACAGTAAGAGATATATTTTATGTTTCTACTTGGTACACATATAAACAAATACTATTAAAAATAAACTTTCTTTTTTACATGTGCTTAGTATTCTATTGTATAAATGTACCACAGCTTTTTTATCCACTCATCTACTGCTGGGCGCTTGGGCTGTTTCCAGATCTTAGCTATTGTAAATTGTGCTGCTATGAATATAGGGGTGCATATGTCCTTTCTGGTTGGTTTTTCACGCTTCTTAGGCTATATTCCTAAAAGTGGGATCACTGGGTCAAATGGAAGTTCCATATTTAATTTTTTGAGGAAACTCGCTCTGATTTCCATAGTGGCTGTACCAATCTGTATTCCCATCAGCAGTGCACAAGGGTTCTTTTTTCTTCACATCCTCACCAGCACTTGTTTGTTGATTTAATGATGGCAGCCATTCTGACAGGTGTGAGGTGGTACCTCATTATTGTTTTAATTTGCATTTCTCTGATGATTAATGATGTTGAGGGATCTCTTACCCTTTGAGACAGCATGGAGGGACCTAGAAATAAGTCAGTCAGAGAAAGAAAAGTATCACATGATCTCACTTATGTGTGGAATCTAATGAATAAAATAAACTGACAAACAATATAGGACAATAGACATGAAAGAACGAAACAGGCTGATGGATCTCAGAGGGAAGGGGTTCGGGGTGAGGCAGAAAGAGATTAATCAAATAACTCATATGCATATATGCATAACCCATGGACATAGACAATAGTGGGATGAAGGCCTGGGGAGGGAATGAGAGTGGGGAGGGGAGGTCAATGGGGGAAAAAGGGACATCTGTAATAGTTTAAACAATAAAGATAAACTTAGCAAAGAAAATAAACTTTCACAAAACAATATTTAACAAGTACTGGTCGTAACTCAGTAAACGGATTTTGTGATCCTTTACTGAGTTTCAACCCATATTTGGAAAACTCTCCTTTTCTCTTCCTCTCTATTATACACATATGTGTACCCACATATACATATGTATGTGTGTGTGTTTACCTTTCTCATATGAATAACTGAGCTATAATGAGTTGTGGATAGTAAACCTTAAATTTCTAGTTCTTGCTTTACTGTTTGGGAAATTCAATATGAAATTATTTTACTTTATAGGCTGGAGCATTGGATTTGCTGAAGGAGCTTAAGAATATTCCCATGACCCTGGAATTATTACAGGTATGTACTGCTATGTGTCATAATTTTTTAATAGGTAATGGTCATAAAGTACTCAAATGTCTTCAATACCAAATTTTTTGTCATTGCCTTGCAGTCCACAAGAATTGGAATGTCAGTAAATGCTATTCGCAAGCAGAGTACAGATGAAGAAGTTACATCTTTAACAAAGTCTCTCATCAAGTCTTGGAAAAAGTTATTAGGTATAATTGATCTTCCCTTATGTATATTTATGATGTTCTGGTTTATTTAAACATTTGAATTTACTAGCAGTTTTCTTGTCTTTGAATATTTATAACTAGATTGCCTCTTTAACTAATAAGACGATTTCCCCCCAAAGAGAAGGTTGCCATACTTTAAAAATTTTTTGTCATATTTGTTTTGTCATAGTCTCTTTTTCTCTCTCTATATGTACTCACACACAAATTATTTTTTCTGAACCTTTGGCGAATATGTTGCATCTATCATGCTTTACCCTTTAATACTTACATGTCTTTTTCCTTATAACAAGTTTATTTTCTTATGTAATCATAATACAGGAAATTCAGGAGATGTAACATGAGAATAGTACTTTAATCTTCAGGGAATATTCTATTTTTGTCAGTTGTCCCAGTGTCCTTTATATCTTTTATGACATTGACATGAAGATTACAAGCATGCTGTACCCTTTGCTTTAAAGCATGTTACTTATTTGGGGTTTAGCTGCGATTTTCTCATGATTAAATCAGACTGTGCATCCACAGTTACAATGCTACATAAGTGGGTTGTATCCTTCTTGGGGTTTGAGACCCAGAGGCATTGATGATGTAAATTTTGATTACCCAGTCAAGGTGTACACTGTATCATTTATTATTTTTCCTCTTGCATATAATAGGCATTCTGTGGGAGATACTTTAAGATCTTGAAACTATCTTGCTCCTCATCAGACCTCCCTACCTTTCTCCCCAAACCATTTTTTTATAGTGACAGTTGCAAAATAGTGATTTTCTCTGTCACTTCCTTAATATCTATAAATCATTATTCTGCTGTAAGAAAGAACCTTCCTTTTATACCTCCCAGTTATTTATCTACTAGAGATCTGGTGCACGGATTCATGCACCTGTTGGGTCCCTCGGCCTGGCCTGCGCCCTCTCACAATCCTCCCAGGAGGATGGCCAGCTGGGGAGGGACCGCAGAAGGGCTCCAGGGCATGTCTGGCCCGTCTTGCCCAGTCCCGATCAGCTGGACCGCAGCAGCAAGTTAACCTACCAGTCTGAGCGTCTGCCCCCAGGTGGTCAGTGCACATCATAGTCACTGGTGGGACCGTCGAACAAATAGTCACATGAACGGTCGGACACTTAGCATATTATGCTTTTATTATATAGGATTCTTGGTGTGGACACATGATTCCTTTTATGTATTATGGACATACAATGGATTATAATCCATTCATATTTATTTTGGTATTTACATTTTCCCAAATTTGACCAGTGGGCAGTTCTTTAAATTGGCTCCTTTGTCCCTTTGACAAGCCCCCTTCAATTTTTTTTTACTCTCACATTTTGGTATCACAAAATGTATTGGTCTCGTCCATCTTCCTTGTCCTAGCCCTGGAATTAGTCATTTCTCTAATCAGTTATTGGCTTTATATGGAAGAGAAAATAGAAAAACTGAACCTTTTAAAATTTCAAGGGCCACAATAGTAATAACAAAAAACATATTATAAGAACGTGGTAACTAGAAACTAAAAATTGTTAAGCCTATAGTATTAATTGTCTGGTCTTAGGATAACAAAATGTAATATAAGATTCTGTGAATATATTAGTGCTTTTTGGCTTTTGCTGCTGATTATAATTATTAAATTCTCATTTTTACTCTATATTTTATTTCCTTTTATTAAATTTTCATTTATATTTCATATCCTTTTTTTAAAAAAAGTGTTTAGATTAAACAGTACATTAGACATGTATTGTGTATAAGAAAGGTTAAAACAGGGGGCCTGGAATGAATTAATCAATTTACATTATTTTTAATGGGAAATAATGGTTCGATTTTGAACAACCTTTCGGAATGAATTAAGTTCCAGGACTGAGGTTCCATTGTATCTATATTGTATTTTTAATGAAAACAATTTTTGTATTTTTTAAATCATAACTCATTTTTATTGGTTTCCAAATAATCAATCCATTGTGTGACTATACAACAATTTAATCTCTTGCCTATTAGATTTGTTGTTTTTAACTTCATGGCTATTATAAATAATATCTTGATGAATATCTTTCTGACTAAAGCTTTTTCTTTAGGATGTTATTAAATTTCTAGAAGGTTTACTGCTGCTGCTACTAGGTAGCACAGTTTTGAATGCTTAAGATGTGCCAAGTGTTGATCTTTATTAGTGCATTTAATCCTCCCAACAATCGAGTGTGCTAGGTGCTGTTATAATTCTCATTTTGTGATGAGGAAATTGAGGCACTGAGAGACTGAGCACTTTATGCATAGTTGGACTGGGTCCAGTAGGCAGATCTGTTCACAGAAAGTCTGAGTCCAGAGCTGGAGCACTTCCCTGCGGCTGTGCTGCATTACCCACAGCACTATTCAGATAATGGGCATGTTTTTAAGGCTGCTCACACTTCTTATCGCTCTGCTTTCTGATTTATATTGTGCTCATTTATACTGTGCTGGAGCAGTTTGCACGATCTGTTTTATTGCTCTTCTGAGAGCTTTGGATCCTTGGTAGATAGTATTGCATTGTTATATCACCTTTCAAATGTTTTCTACCCTATTATTAATTTTTTTTTAATCCTCACCTGAGGATATTTTTTCTCATTGATTTTTTTTTTTTTTGAGAGAGAGATTGGGAGGGAGCAGAGAGGAAGGAGAAAGAGAGAGAGAAACATCCATGTGAAAGAGACACATTGATCGGCTGCTTCCCGCATGTGCCCCAACTGGCCAGGAGTTAATCCTGCAACCCAGGTATGTGCTCTTGACCGGAAATCGCGGGCCAGTGCTCTAACCATTGAGCACACCCGCCAGGGCTCTAACCTTTTACTTTTGAAATATTTCTTAGTCTTTGCTGTATTCTTTAATGTCATTATTGATCTTTGTTTTCTTCTTCATGACACTAGGGCATCTTTATGTTTGGGGGTTTTCTAGGTGAATTTTAGAGAATAACGGGGCAGTAAAACGAATATGTGAAAACTAAAGCATACACTTAGCATAGGGTATTTGAATTATACTTCAGGTTTGGTAACCCTAACCTTTACGAGATAAATTGTAGAATTGAGATTTGGACCAAATTCTTTCAGTTACTCATCCAGAATAGCTATTAGAATCATCTGAGGAACTTTAAAATTTTGATGCTCATGCCTCACTGCCAGAGATTTGGGTTGAATGGCTCGGGATGGGAGGATGATGAGGATATGCTTAAAGGTTGCCTCAGTGGTGCTAATATACAGTCGAATGTATGTTCTTCTGTATTCTCTACAGAGATGTGGAGAATTGAATTATTTGTATATCTCTTATTACTTAGGTAGAGATAAAAAATTATTCAGTAGATCCAAACATTTTCTGAACCCAGCTTTGAGGCTCTTTTGGTTGATTTAAACATGAGTGTTTCTTTTTAGTGCTTAAATATTGCATTGGCCCAATCTATTTTATGTGCTTTATTTCCCAGTTGTAATTGTTCACCTCCTTAAGTCTTAAAGCCTGAGCACTCTGTATTACCTTACATATTACTTAAGATTGAGGAAGTGCTGGGTAGGCTTTACTAATCGTGAAGGACTTTCTGTGAAAATGTTTTTGTTACTACCCCTGAAAAATTTATTTATATTTTGGGTACCACCTTAAATGTTTTGCCTTCATGAAAAATTATTAAAACAATATTGCTATATATACTTTGTGCTTTCATTGTTATGACAGTGCTGCTATTTTTTTTCATATTCTTTCCTTCCCTTTGTATACTTTTCCTCTCTTTTAGGGTCCATTGGCATACAAATATATGGTTTCCACTAAATTGGGGAGTTTATTTGGGAATACTGACAAGCATTCATTGTAACAAATACCCAAGTACATATGATAAAAGAATAGCTTAAGTAAATTTTATTTACTTGTTGAAAACTTAGGATTTTAGTTTTTTTGTTTCATAAATAGCCTGATAACATGTAGTAGTTTAGTTTTGTTTTGTTTTTTAACAAATGCTAACAACTTAAGGATTTCATAAATTTTTAGATGGACCATCAACTGATAAAGATCCTGAAGAAAAGAAAAAAGATACTGCAATTACATCACAGAATAGCCTTGAAGCAAGAGAAGAAAGGTATTTTGCTCCGTGGGAATTCATTTATGTTGAAAGTCATAGTTTCACTTGACCATCCCACCTCCTTGATCTTATGACCCCGTATCTGTACTCTTTTGTTTTCTAATCTATTGGAATTAGCTAAATATTTTGAGGTTTCTTAGAAAATTTCTTGGAAATTTAAAGAGAGTTAGAAGATCCTACATTAACTAGAAGAAATTATTTACATTGTACTCAATAAGTTTAATTGAATGGAATCTCTAGGGTAGTACTACTAGAATTGGCAATGAAGGTACTGATGAGGGATTCAAATGGTTTCGTCCTCTATTTACCACATTCCTGTTTCAGATTTTTAAATTTTTTGTTCCTGGATCTAATTTTCCTTTTTATGATTTTATTTCTCTTTCCAGTTTAGCTATTTGTCATAAGAACTGAAAATGTGAAGTTCAGTAATGAAGGATTCATATTGTTTTGCAGATCTTAGGAGCCCTTTGCATTTATTCTTTCTTCTCACAGATAATGAACTGTGATATCCAACACATTGATGTAAAACGTGATATGCCTAGTAGATTAAAAACAGTTCCTCTGTTCTTGGAAAGCTTGTACTTAGTTCCACACCTGACATTGATTTTTAGGCATTGGTTCTCAAAGTGTGGTCCCTGTAAGAGCAGGGGACCTGGCAACTTCAGCAAAGCAAATTCTTGGGCATTACCCTAGAACAGTGATGGCGAACCTATGACACGCGTGTCAGAGGTGACACGTGAACTCATTTTTTTGGTTGATTTTTCTTTGTTAAATGGCATTTAAATATATAAAATAAATATCAAAAATATAAATCTTTGTTTTACTATGGTTGCAAATATCAAAAAATTTCTATATGTGACACGGCACCAGAGTTAAGTTAGGGTTTTTCAAAATGCTGACACGCCGAGCTCAAAAGGTTCGCCATCACTGCCCTAGAACTACTGAATTGGGAATTCTGGAAGTGGGGCCTAGAAATATGGTGTTTTTTTTGTGTCTTTTTAAAATATATTTTTATTGATTTCAGAGAGGAAGGGAGAGGGAGAGAGAGATAGAAACATCAATGATGAGAAGGAATCATTGATCAGCTGCTTCCTGCACGGCCCCCTTCTGGGGATGGAGCCTGCAACCTGGGTATGTTTCCCTGACGGAATTGAACCCATGACTTCCTGGTTCAACCGCTGAGTCACGCCAGCCGGGCTAGAAATATATTTTTAACAAACCTTTCAAGTGATTCTGATGCACTCAAATTTCAGGCTACCTTTTTAACTTCATTTATCTCTCAATATTTTCCCAAAATTGATAATGTACTTATTTTTTTTAGTAGCCAAGAAAAATATATAACACACACTGTTACTTTACATATTAATACTACTTAAACTTGATAATAAAAGAGGTAAGCTAAAGATAGGGTTAAACACCAGTTGTTAATAAAACTTAATAGTTTTTCTAATTGTTTTGAGATAATTTTAAACTTTTTGAAAATTGTAAGAGTAATATTGAGAACTCCTAATTGCCCCAATATTTACATGCATATGATACACAAACACACACGCACAAACTGGTGTTATTTTGAATAAAATAAGTCATTTTTAGGCATATGCTCTTTATGCCCGTAAATGCTAGCTAGAGCAATGTGTATTTTCTAAGATCGGGGACATTTTCTCGCATATAACCACAATAAAGCTATATATATACAGAAATTAACATTGATACCTTTTTCTAATCCAAATACCTTATTCATATTTCAACAATGTCTTTTATTGCAAGGGAAAAAGATTTTTCCAAAATACCATTCAGGATCACACTTGCATTTAGTTATCATATCTCTTTAGTTTTCTTTATCTGGAGTGATTCTCAGTGTGTCATTGTCTTTCATGACCTTTATATTTTTTGAAAGTACGGGCCATAATTTATGAATTTTTTAACATATGCTTCCAGTTGTCTAATTTGGTGACATTCAGAATCACCGATTTAATGCCTTGAATATAAAATAAAAATGTACAGACATTGGTTCTCGAATGTCTCCCATTGTGAACAGTTTGGTTCTTGAACAAGTTGTTCACAGGAAAATGTCTAAACAGCTAAATGTAGAATATACACAGAATGGCCTTTTTGCCCACAGTGATCTTGTGAAGTTTGAAAACGTTTTGGAGAGAAGGCAAGGAGGTATCTGCTTGCAACAGAGAAGGGAATTAGATCTATGGAGGGTGAATAATTTAGTCTTGAGAAAGGTTTATGGCAAATAATCTCTAATGTGATAAAAGTTAACCGAAACCAGTCAGAAAAGTATTTTGGTTAGAATCTAATATAAGTTAATCATAGCAGTTGAAATGATTAGGTTGTCTGGAAAATTATTAAACTGTCCTAATTAAGTGGTGATTCTGGGGAGAAATTAAGAGGCATTTTTATATTCTTGCAGCTCATTTCTCACTATACATGATTTTTATCCTGAAGGGGATGTTTTAAATGTAAAACTCATTGGTTATCTAATTGGAATAGGGTTTTTTAAACATCTCTCCCCCTTTTTTTAAGTTGAGAGCTGTCATATTCCCTTCACCCCTTTCCTAATAAATAAGATCTTTGTTTTTCACTTACTGTATTGAACTATAATGTGTATTTTCTATATTAAAATATTGTTTAATTTTTAAAAGAATCAAGATCAAATGTTTAGTTGGTTAAAAAAAGACATGAGACTTCTCTTATCTTTACTAAAATTTTAACTTTTTAATCGATATGCAGGCAATTTTTTTTAATGCAAGAGTCACTATCTCATTTATTTAGGGCAAAAACATTATTTTTAGAGAGTGATAGTAATGATGTTAATTTGAGTTTTCCCTAATTTTTTTTATATTTGATATTTTTTGGTGTGTGTGTATTTTATTTTTATTTATTATGTGTGTGTGTATTTTAGTAGCTCCAGTGGCAGTGTAAGCAGCAGAAAGGATGAGACGAATGCTCGAGATACTTACGTGTCATCATTTCCTCGGGCACCAAGCACTTCTGACTCTGTACGGTTAAAGTGTAGGGAGATGCTTGCTGCAGCTCTTCGAACAGGAGATAAGTTTAGTATATGTTATTTCAGTGCTCAGTCCTTTGATCATCACCACTACCAATGCCATGTGCACCTCCATATTTCTGTTTTACCAGCGGCATCCCATTGATAGCTGACCACCGCTGCTTAGCTTAGCTCGGAGTAGTTGTTGTTATAGGGGTTGCTAAAGGCAGAGAGGTAGGTATAGACATACTGAGGCCTTTCCCTATCACTTTATAATTCCAAGAAATGGATTCCTTCTAATGTATGGATGTTTCCTGATTGATAGTAATTGAAACTTTCTTTTACAAATATTTTCCCCCCACATTTTAGTCTGCAGACTATTTCCCCCCCCACCCACCCACCCCGTAGACAGTTAGTGATACTGTATTTTGGTGACATTGTTAAATGTTAGTATGACATATAGTATATAAGTTTTGTATTCATAATTTTTTGTACTTTTTTAAAGGAAATTAATATTGATTTATATATGAGACCTCTAATTTAATTTAGTTTGAAGGTATTTTTATTATGTAAAAATTTGGCTTTAAAATGTCATATACAAGAATATTTACTTATCATCTTAAAGAAATTCTTTTTTTTCTATTATACTGAGCCATAGTTAGTATGACCTACTTTTCTCCTTACTCTGCCCTTTCTACATTGATTCCCTTATTATCTTTTTTATATTTTTTCTTTTTTCTTCCTACTTTCTTTATATTTCCTCCTGTTCTTTTTAATATTTGCATAGGATTCTTCTGAGTGTGAACATATATGTGCGTGGCAGATGAATGGCTTCTTTGCATTGAAGCCTGAATCACAGGACATGAGACAGTTGTTTCTATAACTTTTTCTACTCTTTGCTGGAGCCAGCCAGACTGTATGGAGTTATGAAATGGGGAATTACCTTCTAGATCACTTCCCCACTCCTGCGGGATAAGGAGCACTGTGGACATTAGGTGAATACAGAGGAGTCGTCTAGTAGATAGTAAAGAGACCAGATCCTAATGACACTGAACTAAAAGGATTCTTTATAGACGGCAAATGGGGTTGAAGAAATAGGAGTACAGTTTAATTTACTCCGTATTGATTTTTTAAGAGTATGTTACAATCACTTATTCTTGATAATTCATTGTGTCTTTTTTAGATGACTACATTGCTATTGGAGCTGATGAAGAAGAATTAGGATCTCAAATTGAGGAAGATATCCTTTGTGGCTATATGCATAATTGTTTAATCTGTTAGATTAATTATAAATTTTTCTTTCTGTATAACATTTTCTATTTTATTTTATTTTATTTTATTTTATTTTTATTTTATTTGTGTTCTTCAGTTTCTATCTTGATTGTATTGTTTTGATCGCAAAGGTGAGGGTCATCCATGTCCTTTTTTTATTCTTTTTGTTTTCCTGTCATTCAAAAGTAAAGCGCATAGTATTGATAGCATTTTTATTTTTCTGCCATGCAAATGAGAATGTACCGTCTCCATTGAAGCTGTGCAAAAGGGCATGGAAACCACACACTACCTGTGTGAAGTAGGATTTCACATTTTGGGGGCACTCAGCAAAGCATACCATACACAATCTCCTGAGCTCACTTTCCCATGAGAAGGGCTCTGGGAGAGGAGCTTTCCATGTAAGTGCGGGGAGCAGGGGACATCTAGGTACAGTGTGGTGGAAATAGCCTCCTTAGAAAGGGACCTTCTCATGCTCAGCCTCTGCTGTGGCCTAGTCTTTCTTTTTTTAAATCCTCACCCGAGGATTTTCCATTGATTTTTTAGAGAGAGTGGAAGGGAAGAGAGAGAAACATCGTCGTGAGAGTGGCACATTATTGGTTGCCTCCTGCACACAGGATCGAGCCTACAACCGAGGCACGTGCCTTTGACCAGAACGAAACCCGGGACCCTTCAGTCCGAAGGCTGACGCTCTATCCATTAAGCCAAATCGGGTAAAGTTTGTGGCCTATTCCTTTTCAGAAGAATCTGCTGACCTAGCTTTTTGCTAAGCTGGGGAAGGAAATGAACCTTCAGGGCCACCATGAATGGTCTCTTATATGGTCCTCAAGAGAACTGTAGTGCTTAAGACTTTTAGGATCCTTGGTAGAATTCATATTTGGGCAAGTTAAAGCTTGTATAAGTTCAAGCTCTTTTTCTAAGGTTGAGTACTTGAGTTTCTTTTTGAAACAATTTTTATTTGTGTGCTTGTGGCAATAAACATTAAGAAGAAAGCATTGCTCATTCATAGCCTAAAGGTATAATCACTATTATTTGTCAGTTACAAATCAAGGAATCTTGTAGAAATAGCCTTTTTATTAACCTAAATATAAATTGAAACAGATTTTTGTAAACTGCTTAAAAATTTCAGAAATTTTGGCAAAATAGGAAAAATTAATTTTACCTTTATAATTTAACCTTTTTTTCTTTAACGGTCTATACCTATATATCAAGAAATAAGGAATACAGACATGAAATACAAAAACAGAGTACGAAGTAGAATATCAAATCTTAAGGATGCAAAGAATCCAAATTTAAGGAAAAATGTGCTGTGTGGCAATATCTCTCCTGACTTATTTGCTAGAATGACGGCAGAGGTGAGTATGTCTGTATATAATGTTTCCATGATGTCAAGTGTAAAGTCTGTTTAATCATAATAAAGTGCTACATGAATACTACCTGTACAGTAAATCATTATTAGCTATTCTAATTAACTTATTTATACAATATATTAGACAAATACTTAAGGACATTGAATCTCTTGGCATCAAGACTTTATCCCTTCCATAACTGTACCATGATTTTGCCTTAAATTATTGTCTGAAGACAAAGTGTTATAATTTATTATGGATTCGTGTGGAATCGAAAGTTGAATTTCTAATTGCAAACAGACTTTGAAATCACTAAGTTCTTTCTATGGTTAAACCCTACAAAATTGGTGACATCTTACTGACTTTTCTTTAAAATTCTATAGAGAATGATGGGAAAAATGAAATTCGTAGTTGGCTATTTATAGACATAGCTATTCATAGATAAAAACTGTAGTGTTTCTGTAATCTCATTATTAAGCATCCAAGAGTATGAATTTTTTTCTATATAGCTAATAAAAATTGCTATATATTTTAAGTGTATTAAAAACACTCATTAAAAGTTATTTTAAACTTTCACAAAATAGAGAACATAGTGTAATGAAATCCCATATATCTTTCATCCAGGCTTCAAGTATTTTCAAGAATTTGAATCCTTTTCATCTATCCTTTTTCCTTCTTTTCTCCTAAATTATTTTCAAGCAACTCTAACATGTTCTTTTACCTCTACATACTTGAGAGGTATATTTAAAAATGATATTTTTCTTACATAATGTCATCACCACTTCCAACAAAGCTATCACTAATTCTTTGGTATTACCTAATACCTAGTTCATATCCTATTTTTTCTGTATTAGGATCCAAAGTCTGCACATTACCTTTAGCTTATGATTGTGTGTGTGTGTTTTTGTGTATATCTAAAACAATTTCTTCTATCCCTGCCCCTGCTTTTTTCTTCATGACATTTACCTGTTGAAAAAGCCAGTTTATTTCTTCTGTATCCCACAATATGAATTTTCTGTTCTTCCTCATGAAGTTATTTAACTTTTCTGTCACACTTTTTGTTAAACAGGAAGCTACTTCTATAGGCTTGACTATAAGTGGTGCTTTTTACTTCATATTGTTTCACATCAGCAGACACAACTTCTCGTTGCTCTGCTCTTAGCATTCTGAGATTCATCAATGAGTTTGGGTACTAACAGCCTGTTTCCTTCACTGTAAAGGTCTCCTTTGCCTTTTCATCTAATGCAGTAGTTCCCAACATGGGGCACACGCCCCACAGGGGGCAATTTGATTTTTAAGGGGGGCAATTCGAGAATGAGTTATTAACAATGAATTTTTTTTTTTTTTTTGCATTTCTTATGGTTCTAGGGCAGTGATGGCGAACCTTTTGAGCTCGGCGTGTCAGCATTTTGAAAAACCCTAACTTAACTCTGGTGCCGTGTCACATATAGAAATTTTTTGATATTTGCAACCATAGTAAAACAAAGACTTATATTTTTGATATTTATTTTATATATTTAAATGCCATTTAACAAAGAAAAATCAACCAAAAAAAATGAGTTCGCGTGTCACCTCTGACAAGCGTGTCATAGGTTCGCCATCACTGCCTTAGCATTTCAGTTCTCTAGTATATTTTGAAACTTTATTTGCTATTTTTTCATATCACTTCATATTATTATTTTTAACAATTTCTTAGTGATTTCTTCCTCAGTACTTCAACTGTTCTTTTGTTCTTTTATTTTTCTCTTTCATGGACGCCATGTTCTTTGGAAGCTTGTTTAGACCAGGTTAATGGCCTTTTAGGCTTCTTCCACGTGAATAGGAGTTCACTTTTTGAATAATAAGAATTATATGCACAGTGGGCAGGTTTAAGGATTTTAGAGATGCTTAGGTGGGGCATGGCCAAAAAATGTTTGGGAACCACTGATCTAATGTGTTATCATCCACTGATGATCCTTGCCTGAACTGGTTGATTTTATTAGGAATTGCAAAATAGTGATTTCTGTTGGCTAGATTTCTTTGATAAAGAAGCACTGTCCCTTATAAACTTGGGCTCCTCTCTGTTGGTTTGGGTAGGAAAGGCAAAGTAAATGTGCATGATTTTTTCCCTTTAGTTAACAGTTATCAGAGTGAGGAGTTGGTGTCCTGGTTACTGCCAGTGGGGGCTCTTGTTGCTGTTCTTGCATGTAATTGTGTGCTCTCCTTTCTTAAATATCATAATGATCTTGGGATTTTATCCAGTCGGGATTGGTTCTTTACAGTAATTTTAATTTTGATGGCTGGAGAAATTGTCCTGTCTTTGGCCAACGGGAGCGCCTTCATTTTAGCTCCTCTGTCTATTTGACTTGAAAGTCTTAGGTAACTTCTGTGCGTTCTGGCACAAGAAGATGGCTTATCCTGTGCATTTCTTGACTCACATCTGGAACCAGACATTTCTCCAAAGGTCCTTGTTTCTTTTTGTGGGAAGGCAATGATGCATCACAGTCTGGACACTGGAAGTGCTTATTGCTGCGGGATTGCATTGTTTATAAGCTGTTAAGTCATAATTAAATGAAATTTTTACATTTGAAGAAATTTTAAAAGAAAGCAAACTCTAACATCTCTTTTGAGGGAAAATAGTAATTTTTCACTTTTAAAACTTTAAAAGTTTGATTTTAGCTATTATTAAGCTAATTGATCATAAAAAGCATTCAAGATATATTAGAAGACACCTATAACTGAGTATTATGCCACCTTTCTAATAGGAAATGGCTAGTGATGAGCTCAAAGAGATGAGGAAAAACTTGACCAAAGAAGCCATCAGAGAGCATCAGATGGCCAAGACGGGCGGAACCCAGACTGACTTATTCACATGTGGCAAATGTAAAAAGAAGAATTGTACTTACACACAGGTTTGTGCTTGCTTATAGATTCTTATTTTTATATTAAGAATCCTTGCAATTTTTTTCAAAACAAGGAGTGATAATAATTATCAGTATACTTTGATATTTTTCAAGAGGAAATGTGATCTCTTAAGGGTAAGAATGCTTTCTTAATATTAACAGATTTCAATTAGTTGTAAGTAAGTTGATCTGTTTATACTTTCATGGAAATTGTTACTGTGAAAGCTATATCAATTAAGTAAAATTTATAAAATATTATAGAATTTAGTAAAATGGCTGTGTTCTTTCTCTAAGGTTAATAAATAGTTGATTACCTGTGTTGGTTAGAATGTAAACAGGTTATCATTCTTTTTATTTGGTAGGCTCTTGTCCTCCTTCCTATATAATAAAAGGCTAATATGCAAATTGTCCTCTGGACCAGGAGTTCGACCAGGGGGCGGGGCCGGCCAACTGCCCGTGGCCCCTCCCCATGGCCAGGAAAGGCTAATATGCAAACTGTTCCCTTGACCAGGAGTTTGACTGGGAGTTCGACCAGGGGTGGGGCCAGCCGGCCAACCTCCCACATCTCCTCCCCCTGACTGGCCCTGCCTGATTGGCCACGAATTCATGCACCGGGCCTCTAGTAATTTAAAGAATGTTCTTGATTCTCCCTTACATAGACTTTTAGTACTTTTAGCTAAAGTGTTTTCTAGATATTTAGTCATTTTTGCAACATGATGACTTTTATATTCATAAATGATGTGATTAACTTTCCTTTTTGTTCTTTGTTGTTCTTGTTCTTGAACAGCTAAAAAGAGCCATGCTACAGTTATTTCAGTTACATGTGCATATGTGAAAATGGTATTTTATCACTGTCATTTAGTTTCATTTGCCAAATACGTTTTTGTGCTGTATCTATACTATGCTAACTCAGAATTTTTTTCCCTGAAGGAATAACTTACTGTTGTATTTCAGGTTAATGGAGATATTTAGGGAATTTAATATTCTGCTTGACAGAAAATTAAGCACTTAAAAAATAACATTACTAAACTCTATATAAATTGTAGGAAGGAACCTTTACTTTTATACATATAAAAATCTATATTTGCAACATTAAAAATCCAAAAGTACAAAAGATTAACATGAATGGAATGTCTGTCCGTCGCCACCCCCCGCCCAGGATGGCTAGTTTGTTAAGTGGCTTTCTACATGTTTTATGTATATACTTGCAAACATAAATATGTTACTTTTGTGTTTTTATAAACACTTTGGTAGCATGTTTTATAAGCTTCTGCCTCTTTTTTATATTTTAAAGGTGTATAAAACTTTATTTTCAGATGTACATTATTTAACCAATCCAAAGTTCTTTACCTTTTTGAAGTGTTTCATTTAGTCATAGTTGTACATCTGATATTTCAGTATTTTTATTTTGTAGAAGTATTACTACTGGTAGTTACTAAAATATATCAGTATATGAAAGTAGTCTCATAAAATTCTAAGTTGAAATTGCTTTATTTTCTTTCATTATTAGAAAAATCGCAGCAATAAAAATTCTATCCTAAAAATGCCACATAAAGTATAAATAGAAAGGTATTTAAAAGTTAAATCTTTGAAACTTAAAAACAGCTATGATAAAAAGCAAACATTGTGTCTTTTAACGGAAAGAACCTAGTTTAGAGATGAAGTCAGTATGATTTTCTTAGAGTCAAAAAATCCTCTCTTTAGATAGAAAATTTCCAAATTTGTTGGCAAAACAACCAACATAAAAGAGTTAAGTGTGACTCTTGGCTAACAAGTACCCACCAGGAGATCAAAATTTTTCCCAGAGAGCAAAAGGTTCCTATATTAGCTTTTAGGGCCCTGTGGAGCAATATTAAGTACTAGAGGCCCGTTGCACGAAGAGATTCATGCAATAGGCCTTCCTTCCCCTGGCTGCTGGCACTGGTTTTCCTCGGCACCCGGGACCCAGGCCTTCGCTCTGACTGCTACAGAGACATGTTTCTCTTTTATTAGTGTAGATATGTAAAATATTTCAGAAGGATTTTTTAAACCATTTTTATCTGAAGGCCTTAAATAGGCAAAATGCTGCTGTTTTGAGACTGATTCTTTATCTTTGGGCTTTTGAGTTAAAAGTCATGTTTATAATTGGTTTCATGGAGCTTCTGATCTTTGAAGTGGTGATATACTGGGATTTTATCATATTAAAATTAAATATACCTATTCAAAATGCAGTATTGTTAGAATTTAAGTTCTTGCCTTGGCCCATCTTCCTCTTCCCCACATAAACTAAAGAATAACTTTTAACTTTAATAATGCTTTGCCAAATTCATTTAGAAGTATATACTTTAAAAGAAATAACATTCCTATTTTTGAAACCTTTAGTTCCAGTAACGTCAGAAGTCTCTAACCTTGTGTAGATAAAATCTTAAAAAAATCATATTAGCTTATTTATTTTTGCTGAGTTATCTAATTTTTTAAATTAAAAAATTTAAAATTTTTAATTGTAAAAGAAACAACTTAAAAACTTACTATAAAGCTCCTCTTGCAAAACTGAACCTCTATACCCATTAAACAGCAACAACTTCTCTTCCCCTCTTCTTCCCAGCTCCTGGCAACCACCAGTTTCTGAATTTGACTATTTTAGGTAGTCAAATGAATAAATGGAGTTACACAATATCTGTATTTTTGCGACTGGCTTATTTCACTTAGCATAATGTTCATAAAGGTTTATCCATATTGTAGCGTGTGCCAGAATTCCTTCCTTTTTAAGACTGAATAATAATCCATTGTATGAGTGTACAAATAACATCTTTGAGACATTGTTTTAAATTTTGAGAATATA
>NW_005353757.1:857719-859820 GCF_000412655.1 Myotis brandtii
TATTCAGAAGTGGGATTGCTGGCTCATGTGATCATAGCAGGCATTATGACATATCACAAACAAGCCATCCTGCTCTACCATCCAATGCCTCATTGGTCCACATAGGTGACCTTGGCCACATATATGTTCATGAAGGTATCATTGTTGTCTATGCACCCATGGGTCATTCTCTCACCCCATGGGTCCACATTGGTTTCCTGTCATCAGGCTATTCTCAGAGGTCCTTCACTCTTTCACTTAGTAGCTCACCTACTTTCTTCGGTAACACCTGGCTACTCGTTGGCTACATTCTTTCCACTTTCCCATTTTTTTTGTCCTGGACATTTAATGAAATCATATATAGAACCAAAATATTTCATTAGTAAAGAATAATAGTATATGCCTCCCATTAAATGTTTTAATTTGTGCTAAAACAGAAATAGAAACAATGTTTGGAAGATGAAATCCAATTATTCTGAGATTTGGGTTTTCAAACATATTTTGAACCGTGTTCTCTGTCCTCTAGTATAGCCCTCCTACATGAAATTTATGTCATTTACAAAATCTACATTTCCTACTTTGGGCACTATTACCACTTAATGATGTTGGTATTTTATTTTAATTCATTGAATATGTTTTTTTTATAAATTTTTATTAATGCTTTAATTTGTTTAGTTATGTAAATTCTGATGATTTCTTATAAAATATTTTTAAATTATATTTTCTTGTTTATTGTTCAATGCATTTATGTGAAAAATATTCCAAATACTTACTCTTTTTTCTTTTTTTTTTTTTTTTAAATATGGAACGCTTCACGAATTTGCGTGTCATCCTTGCGCAGGGGCCATGCTAATCTTCTCTGTATCGTTCCAATTTTAGTATATGTGCTGCCGAAGCGAGCACCCAAATACTTTTTCTTTAACTTAAAAGAGAAACTGAAATTGTAAAGACATTGAGACTTACAATTATTATATTGAATATGATTTTATCACGCTTACCTTTCTTTCTTTAGATCCTGAGAATATTAAACCTTCCCATATGAATATAATTTTTTTGCCTTTTTACTATACTATCTCTGTTGCTCTGTTTTTTTCTAATTTTTCCAGTCTTTTATTTCACTTGAATATTAATGTTACCACATTCCCTAAATATACAGATAGCTAGCAATCAATGTTTTGCTTTTAAAAATAAAAAGCAATATGAAGTACCTACTTATGGACACTTTGAAAACTACAGAAAAATCTGAAAAAGAAATTTAAATTGCCTATCAATTGGCCATTCAGAAGGAATACGCTAACTATATGAGGTGATGGAACCTCTATACTGTTTGTCATAATGGCTTTACCAGTTTACATTCCGACCAGTACTGTACAAGGGTTCCCTTTTCTTCACATTCTCATTAACATTTGTTATCTCTTGTCTTTGATAATAGCCATTCTGACAGGTATGAGGGTGACATTTCATTGTGGTTTTGATTTGCATTTTCCTGATTATTAGTGATGTTGAGCTGTACATAGTATTTCTAATTACCATCTTAGAATAGAGGAGATATCAAGTTTCTAGGTCACAGAACATGGATATTATGTTGTTGCCTAACTTTTAGAAGTAGTTATATTTGTCGGAATGACATATGCTTAATTTTCACATCTTTGCTAATTTGTAAGAGAAAATTGATGTCTTTTAATTAACATTTCTGTGATTCTTAGTGATGATGAAATTTTTTTGTATTTGTTAGTCATTTATAAAAAGTATAGATGTGACATTAGATGATTTCCCACTTAACTGGAATAAATTAAACATGAATAGACAAGGAAGGAAGGACTTAGAAAAATGAAGTTTGGAAATGTGTTTTCTTCTGACATTAGCTTTATTTGAACTTGTTTCAGGCTGTTATATATATACTAGTGGCCCGGTGCACAAAAATTTGTGCACTCGGGGGGCATCCCTCAGCCCATCCTGCCCCCTCTAACAGTCTGGGAGCCCTCACAGGATGTCCTACTGATGTCCCTGTGGGGAGTGGGCCTAAGCCACAGTCTGGCCTCCCTCTGTGGAAGGCAACTGACCGATCAGGTATATAGATACTTTCTGAAGGCAGCACAGACTCCTTCCTTATTTCTTTCCT
>NW_005353757.1:862160-866428 GCF_000412655.1 Myotis brandtii
GGCACCCGCTTGCCTTGGCCCCAGCCCCCACCCGACCCAGATCGCACACGGGGGTGGGCCCTGTGTCTCCAGTGGGCGGGGGAGGGCTCCGGTGCAGTGATCAGCACCGCTTGCCTTGGCCCCAGCCCCCGGAAGACCCCATGGCAAACGGGGGGCCTGGATGGTGGCTTACGCTGTCCTACCCTGCCTTCAATATGCAAATTAGCCGCCATCTTTGTTGGCGGTTAACCGTCAACTTAGCTAGCAGTTAATTTGCTTATCGCCCTGATTAGCCAATGGGAAGGGTAGCGGTCGTACGCTAATTACCATGTTTCTCTTTTATTAGATTAGATATGCACTAGAGGCCCGGTGCATGAAATTCATGCACTTGTGGGGGAGGGCATTCCTCAACCCAGCCTGCGCCCTCTTGCAATCTGGGAGCCCTCGGAGGATGTTCGACTGACAGCTTAGGCCCACTCTCCTAAGCTGGCAGTTGGACATCCTTAGCACTGCTGTGGAGGCATGAGAGGCTCCTGCCACTGCCGCTGCACTTGCCAGCTATGAGCCCAGTTTTGGCTGAGTGGCCCTCCCCCTGTGGGAGCACACTGACCACCAGGGGGCAGCTCCTGCATTGAGCGTCTGCCCCCTGGTGGTCAATGCATGTCATAGCGATGGGTCGTTCTGCCGTTTGGTCGATTTGCATATTAGCCTTTTATTATATAGGATTTTGTCTTACCATTGTGGTTATTATATATTTTCATGTAGAATGTTCGTATTTAGGTTAAACTTTTTATAGTATTGTAAAAAGTAATATTTTTCACTTGATTTTGCTGCAGGTACAAACTCGAAGTGCTGATGAACCGATGACAACATTTGTTGTCTGCAATGAATGTGGAAATCGATGGAAGGTATGGCGCCTTCTTGGATTCATATTTTACTCATGTATAATAGAATGATTTCTTCAGGTCTTTTCATAATCCTATGTAGATACCTAAATATATACATATGCTCACACTGTTTAGTACTATGGGAGTCTATGACTAACCATTTGTAATGGAATATACTACTTTGTACTCTGTTAGAAATAAAGAATCTTAACTTTCCTACCTTCATTTTGTTTTGGTTCAGGAATAACATGATTGAGGTTTATATGTTTGGTTACTGTATCTTAGTCCTGTATATACTATACTCATTCATTTGCTTCCACTTTTGTACTCCAGAAAATTTGTTCATATGTATTATTTCTCTTCATAGATTTTGTTTCTGAAAAAATTACTTAGTTGAATCCAGTCTAATGGTTTTAGTGTTATTTTAGGAATTACAGATGAGCACTGTCATGGTTTGGTAGGGTTTTTACTAAGCCTTCATATTGCCTATATATATACTCTTGAATTAGCCCCACACCAGCAAGTTTATGTTACTTAAATGATTCATGCTTGAGTGATTTTTGCGAGCCACAATAATATAATTTAAAATTGGGAGAAGAATTGCAGATTCGTCCTAAGATCATTTTATTGTTGTAGACATGAAGATGTTAGGGTATGGGATTGGCAAGGTTCACATAGTAGGAATATAATCTTTGGAGCCAAATAGGTTTATAGTTCCTTTGCCACTTACTCTTACTGAACTAATATTTTATCATATATTAAATGTAAATAATACCTACATTAAAGGTTGTGGTGAGGAGTAAAGGTAATATATTTAAAGTGCCTGATAATTGTTGGTGTTCCAAAAATACTGACTGCTTGTATTAATTTTTGTGAGGTTGGTACAAGATTTTTGTTGTTATACTTACATAGACATTTAAGTCTAATGTTTATTTTTAATTATTCACATAAAGCATTTTAAGGTTAAAGCATTTTCTGAAACTCAGAAGTGAATTAAAAGCCAGACAGTGGGGGAATATCCTCTACAAATATGGAATGGGACTTTGGCCCTAGACACTATTTTAGGGGTTTAGACCAATACCCATTTTTTTATATACAAAGATTTAATTCTGAGCTGAGAAAGTTACTCGTATTGAGAGTTTCTTCATGGTTTGAAATAGTGTCTCCTATCCTGAGTTGGCAGAGCTAAGAGGGATATTCCCTTTTTTTTTTTCCAATCCTATTGAGCAAATCTGGCTTTTCCAGATAACTCTCTTAGATTTCTTTTGTATGATGGAGTATTTTTATTAGTAGTAGTAATATTGGGGTTTATAACGGTTTGTTTTGAATACAAGCAGTTTGCAACATAAGTTCTGACATAGTACCTATTGGATTTAACAAAGTATATTTTAATATAAAAACTGATGCTATGATGGCTACTCTAGAAGTTCTAATTTGGAATTAATGTTTTTAACCTGAAAACATTAAGAAGATAGGTTCTTTTTATTATTATTTTTAAAATAAATTTATGGGTGTAATAGTAATCAGTATGTGTGTGTGTATATATGTGTGTGTGTGTGAATGGAGGAGGGCGAGAAGAGATTAACCAAAGATCTTATATGCATACTAGAGGCCAGGTGCATGGATTTGGGCACCGGTGGAGTCCCTCGGCCTGGCCTGCGGGGATCGGGCCAAAACCAGCAGTCCGACATCCCCCAAGGGGTCCTGGATTGTGAGAGGGTACAGGTGAGGCCAGTGCACGAATCCATGCACCAGGCCTCTAGTAATATATAATACATCATCTGTATAGTGTGCTCACTACCCAAAGTCTAGTCTCCTCTATCATCATATATTTGACCCACAATACCCTTTACATCCTCCTCCAAACCCCCTTCTTTGGAACCTACCATACTGTTGTCTGTGTCTAAAAGAGAGGTTCTTGATTTTTTAAAATTTTATGCTACTTTAGTTATATATTTCTACTAATTCTAAGTTGGAGAAGTCAAACACTTAAGAAAGGTGATTATTTATATCTGAAAAATATGGCATCTTTTTAAAAAAAATCTCTTTCTTAGCAATATAAAGTGTATGCTGTGTTAAGTGGGAGAAGGGATACACCCTATTGTCTTATTTAATGGTCTTACAAAATATTTCTTCTTTTTTGACAGTTCTGTTGAGTTGGAAGAACTGGGAAAATGTCTGGACCATTGAGAAAATGGATTTTGTAACTGGCTTTAAAACTAGGCCAAGGAAGTAGTTTTTCTGCAAATCAGATTTTTAAAGAAAATGCATCCCTTGGGTTAGTCTTTGTTTTTGACATAGTATCATCCTTTCTTAAATGCCCGTAGTTTCAGATCAGTAGGGAGACTACATAATAATTATATGGTATCTATTTCAATTTTTTTTTTCATTTTTATAAGTAATTGATATTAAATTTTTGGCAATTTATTTTTACCTTTTTTTCCTTCTTAAAGGAAAATTACCTTAACTTTTTTACAGTCTGAAACAAACACAGTAGAAATGTTATTCTTCTCAGTTAATACATAAATGAAAATTACATTTTTTCTTTATTGGCATGTACCTGCAAATATTAAAGGAGGAGAAGGGTAATATAATTGTAAGTTTATTAAATGTGGTGTATACTTGACTAGCTTCTCTAAATTGTACATAATATTTGAACTAGCATATGAAATTGTTTTTAATTATTATATTCACAAGTCTGGGATAATTAGATACTATTTTGCATTTGTAACTAACCGTGATCATTATTTCTTGTAATTTCTTGTACATGTTTATTACTTGTTCTTAATGGATTTTACTTTTGGAAACATGACTTGGCTTTGTTGGAATCAGTTCAGTTTTGTTTTATGTACCTGTTTGAATTTATAGTATTTTAGTTTTGCAGAACACTGGAAAAAAAGAAAAGAAAAAAAAATTGTAAATGGAAGATTATAAGAGAGGGTTTCGCGTGCCAGCAAAAGTTACTGGCATGCCATGTTTGGCACGCGTGCCAGCGGTTGCCCACCCCTGCTCTAGGAAAGGGCTGGGAGAGTTCTGCCAGTACCTGGAACTCTGGACTGGCCAGTACCAGAGTCCAGGGAGAGTACAAACAGCTCCGGTCTTATTCCTATGTATGCCTTATTCAGTCTTATTTGCTATCAAAAGATCTATCTTCTTCATTCTGGTCTCCCCAGTTTGTCAGTAATGAGGGACTTGTATGGAAAGGGTGGAACTCTACTTTAGTTAAGACTAGGACTTTACATCCCCTAGTGAGATAATCTCCTTGATGATATAAGCGTTTAGTATCTAAGGCTAGTTTTTTACAATTGAAACACTGGAAAGGCTGTCAAACTTATTTGACCAAAAGATCTACACTAATAAAATACAAACATGCAAATTGACTGTACCTTCGCTATGCCTTAA
>NW_005353757.1:867985-887879 GCF_000412655.1 Myotis brandtii
GGAGCTGCAATCTGGATGGTCCCACTCTGACCACTGGGCACACTGGCTCCTGGATCTCTAAGGAGGTGCTAATCTAGCCTCTGCCTGAGGCTACCTAGCAGAAGCCAGCTGTGAAGCAATGCAAGTTGCCGTGGGGCCTTGGGGCAGCTGCAGTTTGTTAAGTAATTTTCAGATTGCAAAGGGCCGGGCCTTTCATATGCAAAAGCCTCCCTGCAGGGCTTGGGCAGGGCGGGGCCCCAGGGGATCAACAGGGTGGAGCGAGCAGTTATGGCTGCTCTCAGTCCTGCCCTCAGAGGCCCTGCTTCTCAGTGTCCCAGCAATCGCTGCGAGCACCTCCGAGAGAAAGCTGCCCTCGAGTTCCAACCGATGCCAGACAGACCCGTTTCTCCCGTATGAGTCTGGGTCCCCAGAGACTCGCCCGGAACTGGAGCGCAGAGCTTGAGACTCCCTCCCGATTGAAAAAGACAACTGTGTCCTCAGCCGCCAGCCCGCTCCGCATGCACTCCGCACCTTAGTATTTTACTTCCGCACCACACCTCCTCTGAGTCTCGGTATGCTTTTCTCTTTCCTTCTAGTTGTAGAATTTCCACTCAGCCAGCCTTCCTGTGGTTCTGGATGATGTCCGTTCTGTCTTTTAGTTGTATTTTTGAAGTGGTTGTGCGCGGCAGCAATCTCCGGTGTTTACCTATGCCGCCATCTTGGTTTCTCCTCCAGTAAGGTGTTCTTAAAGTACAGTTTTAATTAAGTGATGCCTGCTGGTTTTAAGAAAAAGCTAGTGTTGAACAGTAGTACAGAGGATGTTTCTCTTCTCTTTTTCTGAACCCTTGGTTCTATTGGTTTTAGTTTTGCTGTCACCTCTGTTAAAACTTTTCCATAGTCCTAGCCAGTTTGGCTCAGTGGATAGAATGTTGGCCTGTGAACTGAAGGGTCCTGGGTTTGATTCTGGTCGAGGGCACAGGCCCGGGTTTTAGGCTCAATCCCCAGTAGGGGGCATGCAGGAGGCAGCCAACCAGTGATTCTCTCTCATCATTGATGTTTCTGTCTCTCTCTCCCTCTCCCTTCCTCTCTGAAATCAATAAAAATGTATTTAAAAAGCCCTAGCTGGTTTGGTTCAGTGGATGGAGCATCGGCCTGCAGACTGAAGGGTCCCAGGTTCGATTCTGGTCAAGGGCACATGCCCCAGTTGTGGTCTCGATCCCCAGTAGGGGACGTGCAGGAGACAGCCGACCAATAATTCTGTCTCATCACTGATGTTTCTATCTCTCTCCCTCTCCCTTCCTCTCTGAAATCAATAAAAATATATTTTAAAAAATGTATTTAAAAAAATAAAATAAAAGGTAACTCCTACTGTTTAAAAAACACACAAAAAATCTTTCCATTGCTCTTCAAGACTTCCGTAGCTCAGTTCTTCACTGTTAGAATGCTTACTACATATAGTTAGAGTACTTACTAAGTTAGTACTTTAGATGCCATGAGCACGTCTGTCCTTACCTGAATGAAAACTATTAGAGGGCAGGGGTTATGCCTTAATCACAATTATGTCCTCTTTGTCTAATGAAAAAAGTGAGACTCCTAGGTAAGGGGTTGATGCCTTGAAAAGGAGAAAACACATTATTCTCTGGAACAGGACTGAAGGAGGCAGGAATAGATGCTGATCTATACATATTTATAGGTTACACAGGAAGTTGAAGGGGGTTAGGGACACAATTGTCATAATAGAGTAGGAGGTAAAATGGTTTACCAAGAAAATAAGGGCGAGGGGGTTAGGTTTGGGGTTTGAACAGAGTAATTCAGAAATGGTCAGGCTGAAGAGCCAAGTGCGGGAGATCACCAAGAGAAGAGCATCCTATGCCCTGGCCCGTGTGACTCAGTTGGACATCATCCCATACATGGAGAGTTGCCGGTTCGATTTCTGGTCTGATTCCTGGTCACGCACATGCCGGGGTTGTGGGCTTGATTCCCAGTAAGGGTTATACAGGAGGCAGTCGATGAATGTTATGCTCTCACATTGATGTTTCTCTTTCTCCTCCCTCCCTCTCACTAAAAAAGAGGGGGAAAAAATCAACTTTTTTTTTTTAAAGCACCTCATTTAGGGCTGAAGTGTGCTATGGGCTCTTGCCAATTAATTTCTAACCCACTACTCAAACCATTCCAGATTTGGGTGTTTTTCGCAATCACCTCATTTTAGATGTCTTTCCCATTCATTTTAGTGATGGGTTTCTTCAAAATTTTTAGGTCTACAGACCAGTATTTTTATCAGTCAACTATGAAGTTACTTCATTTGCCTATCATAAAAATAGTGGGATTTAAAAACAAATTCCTTGTGTGGGAGCTAAAAGATACCTTGCATGTATCCCTACTTAATCTTCTATTACCCAAGTATTTGTATGTGAAAAAAGTAAAGATTGAAGTAAAACTCTTGTGCTTTATTTTTTATTTTTATTTTTTTTAAATATATATTTTATTGATTTTTTACAGAGAGGAAGGGAGAGAGATAGAGAGTTAGAAACATCGATGAGAGAGAAACATCGATCAGCTGCCTCCTGCATATCCCCCACTGGGGATGTGCCCGCAACCAAGGTACATGCCCTTGACCGGAATCGAACCTGGGACCCTTCAGTCCGTAGGCCGACGCTCTATCCACTGAGCCAAACCGGTTAAGACTTGTGCTTTATTTTTTAGAGTGAAAATGCCCTCATTTCTTTCAAGAATAAAATGGAAATATGCTTCTTTGAAAGTTTTGTTAGGAACATGACCAAGTTGTGAACTTAAAAATTCATGTGTTAGGTTGGCAGATTCTGATAAAATAATGGTAAATTTTCAACAAAATAATTTTCTAAGCACTACTTCTCTTACCAAACATTGAGATGGATGCACTTCAGAGCACCGTGCTTCACATTAACCATGGATAGATACACACACACATCTATGTATTACATACATATAATCTCAGATTAAGGGGAAGTCCATTTTTTACAAGTGGTCACATCTTTATGAAATGGGAATTTGGGTCCTGTAATAGCCCTGGTAAGTGAAATATCCAAAACTCAGCTTGATGGACTGAGGGGGTAGTTGAGAAACAGCTGAATGTCTTTTCTTCGGGAAGAGAGTAATCAGGTACTGAACTCACGCAGAAGAAAAGCAGTCCTGGTGCCCCAGTGGGTGTCCATGCTCCAGGTAGGTGGAGTCTTGTAGTGGATCCCTTGCCATTCAGAACGTGCCACTGTTATTGTAAATGTAAATATACTATCTTTCTAAGACAGCCATGTCCATTTTTTCATAAGTAGCACTAACGGTGGCTGCAATTTACACTGTGAACATGTAGCCTTCTGCGGAAGGAAGCATCTGTTATTAAAATAGCCCCGTATTAGACCAGCAGAAGACCCTGGCTGCTACCTCTAAATTCCCTGTACTAGACATAGTCCATGAGTCTTTATTATTTTATTAATAATAAATATAGTTGATAACATCCTATGTTTCAACGGATTTCTCAGATATGGACTGGAGCAAATCTTTATAGACAGCAGAATTCATGAATCGGGGATATGAGTCTCTGTGCATTAAGGTGTAAATCTGAAGTTGTGCATCATCGAATATGTGTTGGGATGGCTCCACCATGTTCCTGTTGATGACTTCTCTGACTCGGGAGTCTAAGCTGACCTGTGAACAGAAACAAATAAGAGTTGTATTAGATACGTTTCTCTTTGGAAATCCATCCCAAATTCCCGTAGCTTGTTCTGATTTTTAAAAATCCCAAACCCATGCCTGACCGTTTTGGCTCAGTGGATAGAGCATCGGCCTGCAGACTGAAGGGTCCCGGGTTGATTCTGGTCAAGGGCATGTACCTTGGTTGTGGGCACATCCCCAGTGGGGAGTGTGCAGGAGGCAGCTGGTCGATGTTTCTCTCTCATCGATTTTTCTAACTCTCTATCCCTCTCCCTTCCTCTCTGTAAAAAATCAATAAAATATATATTTTTAAAAATCCCAAAGTCACCCCAAAATTGAGCCTGCCAAAGAGAAACTAAACACATAATGAGGTTCTCAAATTCCAGTGGCTTCAAAAGCTCCTAGAAGCCTCCTTAAAACAGATTCTGGGTCCCCCCCTGGGTCCGTCTAATGCCTCTTCAGTGTGTCTCCATCATTCCTGTCCCACCCCACTGTTGATTGCTCAGTGCACCAGCCCATTAGGATCCTGAGGCATTGGTGGGGGTGAGGGTGGAGGGCTCCAAGTCACTCTGCCCCCTTATGTGAGAGTTCTCTGGCAGGAGAGGCAATGTTTCATTAACTTTATATTCTTAGCACATATTTGGAAATAATGAATGATTTTATAACTAGAACCACAAGGCACTTAGTTTTTTGATCAATCCAAACTAGATTTTGGAATTGAAAGAACAAAAACTCTTGAGAGATGAAAACTTGCTTGATTTCACTCATAATTTCTCTGATATTAAAAAAGGACACTCTGGGGAAAACTTGGAAGAATCAGTATCACGTTAGTGATGCTACCAAATAAAATAAAGATACCAGGGGACATCGTAATACTTTCAACAATAAAAATTTAAAAATAAGTTAAAATAAAGATACTATAAAAAAGATTTTGAATCAGAATAAAGGGATACTTTTATTTAAAGAAATGCTTATACTATTTTTAAACAGTATTAATAGTGAAATGCATAGACTACCCCTTTTGGAGAATCTGATGAAAGTTATGGATACTTTCTCCAGAAAAATGGACAAAATCTTTCCCAGATTTCAGGGTGTACTTGGAGCCCATTGTGGGACCATGGTCAAAGGAATTAGAATACACTTGACCCTTGAACAACACAAGGGGTAGAGACCCTGACCCCATGCAGGTGAAAATCCATGTATAACCCTTGACTCCCCAAAACTTTACTAATAGCTTACTGTTAACTGGAAGCCTTATTGGTAACATAAATAGTTGATTAGCTCATATTTTAGATGTTATGTGTTTTATATACGACTAGAGGCCCAATGCACGATATTCGTGCAAGGGGCTTGGCCCTCGCAGCTGTGGCAGCTTACCTCAGCCCTCACAGCCCTGGCTTCATCCGGAAGGTCGTTCGGCTGTATGGTTTATATATTATGCTTTTATTATTATAGATATTCTCATAATAAAGTAAGGTAGAGAAAAGAAAATGTTATTAAATGACAAGGAAGAGAAAATATATTTAAAGTACTCTCCTGTATTTATTAGGAAAAAAACCTGCACACTTAAAATCAGGATTCTTGCCCAGCCAATGTGGTTCAGTGGTTGAACATCCACCTATGAACTAGAAGGTCACAGTTCCATTCCAAGTCAGGGCATATGCCTGGGTTGTGGGCTCGATCCCCTGTGTGTGGTGTGCAAGAGGCAGCCGATGGATGATTCTCATTATTGATGTTTCTATCTCTCTGTCTCTCCCTTCCTCTCTGAAATCAATAAAATCCTATATAATAAAAGGCTAACATGCAAATTGTCCCCTCAGGAGTTCGACTGCCCACTGTGACGTGTGCTGACCACCAGGGGGTGGCACGGAACAAAGGAAGGCCTGGCCAGCAGCTGGCAGCGAGGGGAAAGAAGGCCCCGGCCAGCAGCCTGAAGGCCCTAGTCGGCACTGATCAACGGCCAGGCCTGGAGACCCTACCTGTGCACGAATTTTGTGCACCAGGCCTCTAGTGTCATATATGTTTCATTAAAAACAAAACAAAGCAGGGTTGTTCAAGGGTAACGGGTAACAGCACTATGGATAGGAGGTAAAGTCATTTCCTATGTTTGGAGTAGTTTTAACTGCCAGGTGACCAAACACAGAAGGGTTCATTTTATCCATGGGTTCCTGGAACAAAACCTTTTGGTAGGTACATACCTCTTTAGGAGAAAGAATAGAAATGTAGTCTTCATATATTGTCCTTGCCTTTTCCTCAATAATGCTTTTATTAGCTTCTTTTTTCAGTTCCTCACACGCCATCCAGAAAAGCATATTGTCTTCACTGAATTCTGTCCGGAGGAATTCGCGGAAAGCGTTCCTTCCTGCTGGGGTGAGCATCAACTTGTCGAAGGACTGCGCCCAGGCACTGACCTCTTCCAGAGTAGGAGTTGGGCTTTGCAGAGACCAGAAGAAAGGGCAAAAGGGAGCCATGTTACTGGTAGTTCATCTGGATTTCATCACTGGAAACCTATCTTTTTCCTCTCTGAGAATGAAAATGTGCACTTTGGACCTTTCAGGAAGGGAAAGAGCTGTTTTTGTTTCCTTAAGCCTTTAGCAAAAACACATGAGTTTGATACTCTCACATTGTTTAGCTGGATTGCATGGCTACTGCCCAAAGGCTGGCGAGCCAAATTGCTACAATAACTGCTCAGCACATACTTGTTTATATCTAAGCATGTCCTGGAAAAGTTTTTAAATTATAGAGGAAAAGAAAAATCCTATAATCATCTGAGCAAAAATTCCCTAGTCACATGACAGACCCGAGTCAGCCCTGACCACACTGACTTCCAGAATAGCAGTGGGGCAGTACCTATTTAGTATGTTTTAACACTCAAAAGAGAATTTTAAAGAGGAGAAAAGAATATGAGTTATAAAACTGCAGGTTATGAAGGGTGACAACGGAAATGAGCATCCATGAATTCACCATTTACCTTGAGAACCAGGTCGTCGCCGAGAGCTGCACTTACCTTGACACTACACTCACTCACTGCCCTCTGGTCCCCAGGTCTGAGGGAACCTCTATTCTTGATTTTGGGTTTGCCCTATTCCAGTTGATTTTTTACTTACATTTCATTATACTGAGGTCAGAAAACACAATCTGTTTAACAATGACCTTTATTATTTCTTTTCCATTACCCTGTCCCCCTCATTTCTATGTATGTATGTATCCCGGAACAATGTATTTTTTAGTTAAAAAAATATATTTGTATTGATTTCAAAGAGGAAGGGGGAGGGAGAGAGAGATGGAAACATCAATGACGAGAGAGAATCATTGATTGGCTGTCTCCTGCAAGCCCCACACTGGGGATTGAGCCTGTAACCCGGGCAGGTGCCCTGACTGGGAATTGAACGGTGACCTCCCTGTTCATAGGTCAACCACTGAGCCATGCAGGCTGGGCTATTTTTTTTTTCTTTGAAGTCTATAAAAATGTCTCCTACAGCTTGCTTTTTCCACCCAACACTAAGTGTCTAAGATTCACCCGTGCTGCTGTATGTGGCCAGCTCAGAGTTCCTGGGCAGGATTCATCTCTCATTTTCCATTCTTGTACTATCCTCATCTGATTTTGGTTTCACTGTTACACTGGCCTCTTAGACATTTGGGTAATTATATGAGACTCGTGTAATCTTGGAATGATCAATTCCTGAAATGTTTTGTGGAACTAATCTGTGAAACCAACTGGCTCCAGTGTTATTTTGTAGGAAGTTGTTATTGGGTTGAATTTTATGCCTGGAAAAAGATATGTTGAAGTCCTAGCCTTCAATATCTCTGGATGTGACCTTATTTGAAAATAGGATCCTTATAGATGTACTCCATTATGAGGGGTGTTCTTACAAACAGAGACAGATACAACAACCCTTCTTTGGCTTAGCAACAACAAACTATTATCACCCCCACTTTACACATAAGGAAACTGAGACATAATGTGACTACTAAGTGCCCAAGGTCTCAAGGTTCCACTGGCGGGAGGGGTATAGCCAGGACTAGATGTAGGCATTGTGGTTTCAGATGTAACAGCCTCAAGCTTTGGTACAGAATACATGATACTGGAATATACAAGATAAAGGCTGTTTTAAGAAACTCATAAGTTGCGGAAGATTTTAATGTGCTTCCCAGACTTTTTAAAATCTGGATAAGAATAACTAAGATAAAGAATGAAGAAAAATATTTAATCAACCTTTTAGGCTACTTCCCTTTTTTCTCTCAAAGTAAATAAATCTCAAAAATAAACATTTAATACAAGACCTATTTGAACAGTGCTTTTAGGATATTGGTTTTATATTTGCAATTATATAGGCAAAATTCCAAGAAAAGGTCTAAGAATATGTAGATAAAAGTAAATCAATTGATACTACAGGTGGGAAAAGAGAATATTAAAATCTGGCATTATGGAAAGTAATTTATGTGCATTTTCTGAAATTTTAAAAACAATACATTAATGGAAGTATAATAGTTAAGAAAAAGATGGACTTTTAAAATTTTCCTGAAAACCAATGTGTATGTTTTATTATAGTCTTTTTTAAAAAGCATACCATATAAAAATCAAATAACATCATACGCTTTGTCAAGAAGCATCAACTTATATTTGAGATTAGTAGGTATTAGATTAATGATGGAACTGATTTTTCTCCCTGTCACACAATGAATTAAAAGGAAATCTGCAGTGAAAATGTGATGCTGAGTTATGACTTGATATTGCTAACTTGCAGTTACAGAAATTATGTGTTCATTAAAACATATAGCGGAAAAAAATAATAAGGTAGGCATTTCTGTCAACTTAGTGAGCTGAACACATGAGATCTTACCTTTCTTCCCAGGTTGGAAGGTCGTCTCTTCTGAGTTCATGGGAAGCCCTCCTGGGCCCCTGTTCTTGATTTCTAACAGTGAGACTGCACAAAATACGACATTAATGTGTCAGTTGAGACCATTCTTTATCAAAGAAAGCTTTTTAACAGATATTCTAAAGAGAACTCCAGATTACCAAGTGGAACTTCTTTTCTTCAAAACAGGACTCTGATTGGTTTTCTTAAGAAAACCATATGACAATAAAGTATTAGCAAAAATAAATTACATTTATAATACTGTGGTCTACACTAATCAAGAGAGAGTTTACATTTAGAGTAATATTTCTTTTCATAAAAACATGCCCATTAAAAAATAATAAAAAGGTGAGATCATCAGGAATGTTTTGCTTTTGCTTTTTCTCTAAATATTTTTATTTATTGATTTCATTTCTTGCACCTCGAAAACAAGTATATACTCTCCAGACTTTGTTTGCAGTCAAAATGGAGGTTTAATATATTGATAGGCACACCTACGAAAGTACCAGAGAGTACCAGGAAAGTAAATCATCAAAATCTATATTGTTCAAGAGAGTTCAAGTTTCCTTATATACATTTGGTACATAACTTTGTAAATTTACTCCAAGTATTTTTGTTATTATTGTAAATGGAATTTTCAGTTCTATCTCATCTCCTAACTGATTATTATTTGTACATATGAAGGCTATTACTTTCTTGATAGCTTTAGTAAACCATCATTTATATATCACAAAGCTAATTATTTAAAGTGTGCAATTAAGTGGTCTTTAGCATAATCACAAGGTTGTATAGCTATCACTAATATCTAATTTTAGAACATTTTCATCACCCTAAAAAGAAGCCCAGCCAGCCCTGGCTGGTGTGGCTCAGTGGGTTGAAGCACCGAAGGGTTGTGGGTTCGATTCCCTGTTAGGGCACATACCCAGGTGCACAGGACAAAGCCCAACCAACTGAGCCACACCGGCCAGGGCTTTATTGAATTCTTTTTTGTTTGCATCAGTTTAGCTATAACTCTCTTGGGGTTTCCAGGTATATTCTCGTATCATCTGCAAATAGGGAGAGTTACTTCTTATTTTCCAGTTTTTAGGCCTCCAGTCATTTTCTCTTGTCTAATGTCATTGGCTGATGATACCTATAGTACAATGCTAAAGAGTAGGGGTATAGGCATCCTCACCTTGTTTTTGTTTTTTGGGTTTTTTTGTGTGATATATTTTTATTGATTTCAGAAAGGAAGGGAGAGGGAGAGAAAGAAGTATCAGTGATGAGAGAGAGAGTCACTGATTGGCTGCCTCCTGCATGCCCCACACTGGGGATCCAGCTCGAAACCTGGGTATTTGCTTGAACCGTGACCTCCTGGTTCATAGTTGGACGCTCAACCACTGAACCATGCCAGTCAGGCCTCACCTTGTTTTTGATTTTAGCAGGAATGCTTTTAGTTTCCCATTAATATAAAAATTGATTTTATCACTGCTTTTGAGTTTACTTTATCTTTCTATCACTACTATATTATCTTTTCTATTCCTTTTATTACATCTTTCCTTAACTCTCTTTGCACCATTTTGCAAGCCTTTCAGTCTATTTTCAACACATCTGCTTAAGAATTTTCAGTGATTGTGTGTGTGTGTTGCTCTATTTTTCTTTAAATGCAAAGTCATTAGAAACTCTTCTTACTTGTTGCTTTCATGATGCCAAGGCTAAAAACTGTCACTAAATAATGGTTGCTTAAAACAAAACAAAAACAAACTTGAGAGGCATCTGGGTGGTGTTCTCTCTGTGGGAGAATTAATACTGATTGACTTCCAAGGCTTCTTTCGTAAGCAGAAAACATTACTGCACAGTAGGGATGAAAAAGCAAAGAGAAAGTGAAGGATGAATTTGATACAATATTCCTAAAAGAACTGGAAATTCCTTTGTGAACTAAATAAGCAATATTTATTTAAGCTTTGACATTTTTCCATGTCTCATTTTTTAAAAAGTAGAAATATTTAAGGAGACAATGTATTTTTTTAAAAAACTGAAGAACATATTTTGTGTCAATTTTTAAAACCAGAGTTAAGTTATTATTGCTACAGTAAAATTAGAAAATGTTGATAGAAGCCAAAATAGTTGCTCACCAGTAAAAGAAGACCCCTGATTAGATACATTTTGTTAAATTTTTGAGTTATAAAAAGGAAAAAAATCCTCTAGAAAGGAAAAAAATTAGTTTATTGCCAAGAGAACAGCAATCTGCATGACTTCCTTTATAAAATGAGATGCCAGAAGGCCATAAAGCAAAATTATTTTGGTAAATTTTTGAGTTATAAAAAGGAAAAAAAAATCCTCTAGAAAGGAAAAAAATTATTTTATTGCTAAGAGAACAGCAATCTGCATGACTTCTTTTATAAAATGAGATGCCAGAAGGCCATAAAGCAAAATTTTGAGAAAGATAATACAAAGGCTTAGAGAACAAAGTGCCATTTACCTTTCCTTAATAATTGACTTTACTGTGTGTTATCAACAGGGATAAATCTCTGGCTGTATACTTTTTCCATCCCATTTCCCCTCTGTCCAACCTAGAGATAAATACCATCCTTAATTTGTTGTTTATCATTACCATACATGTTAGTCTCTCTACATACAAATGTATAATATATAAGTTACTAGAGGCCTGGTGCATGAATTCGTGCACCAGTGGGGTCCCTCGGCCTGGCCTGCGGGATGGAGCCGAAAACAGTTCTCCGACATCCCCCAAGGGGTCCAGAATTGCAAGAGGGCACAGGCCAGGCCGAGGCACCCCACCAGTGCATGATTGGGGCCAGGGAGAGATGCAGGAGGTGGGCCAGCCAGGAAAGGACCCCGGGAGTGCTTCAGGGCATGTCTGGCCTATCTTGCTCAGTCCTGATTGGCTAGACCCCAGCAGCAAGCTAACCTACTGGTTGGAGCGTCTGCCCCCTGGTGGTCAGTGCACATCATAGCGAGTGGTTGAGCAGCCTTAGCATATCATTAGCATATTACGCTTTGATTGGTTGAACGGCTGACTGGATGACCGGACACTTAGCATATTAGGTTTTTATTATATAGGATAAACATAAATACACAAAGATATTTTCAACTTTGTAAAAATGTTATTATGCAATATGCACTGCTTTACAATTTGCCTTTTCCTGCTCTAGCACATGAATTTATTTATTTATGTATGTATTTATTTTTAGCACATGAATTTAAATGCTGTGCAGTATTGCATTGTTTAACTATACCACAATGTATTCTCCTGTTCATAAACTTTAGAGACATTTTCAATTTTTCTCAGTCAGATTAATGCTACATACTCATCTCCTTTTGCACATGTGTGAGGTTTTTCTAGGGTAGGGTCTTATATTTAGAGGTTTGTTTTATGTTTTTTTCACCCAAGGATATGTTTTTCATTGATTCTAGAGAGAGAAAGGAAGGGAGGAGAGAGAGAGAAACATTGATTGGTTACCTTCCATATGCACCCAGACTGGGGATCAAACCTGCAACCTGGGTATGTGCCCTGACCGAGAATCTAACCTAATCTCCAGTGCACAGGATGATGCTTTAACCAACTGAGCCACATTGGCCAGGGCTAGAGGGTATATATTTAACTTCCATATATCTGATCCTTGTTAGTAGAAGCACAAGTGGGTTATATTTTCTGTTTTATTTCATTTGATAATTTTTCTTTTAGTCATTTTTTAAATTTATCTCCTGAAATTCTTCATTTGCATTCTTTGTTCAACGCAGTATAACCCTCCCTACGTGGGTATTTTCTCCACCGAACAGTCACGTGTGTAGGGTGTGACAATGTGTGCCACTCCTCCAGTTTCCTGCTGGTCCTCTAGATTCTACTTGAGGATGAAGTTTTACCTTGAATGTCAGACTGCTTAGCTCTTGTCAGTCCTGTCTCCCCATATTCCCACTTGCTGTCTAGCCTCTGGTTCGAAGAATGGCCACACCCAGCATCATGATTCCATCGGTCCTGAGAGTGTCATTTGCTGCATCTCATCCACCAGATTGGAACTTCATGGAAATTATTAACAGCCCAAGTGAAGCGGAGCAGACCTAACTTTCCTGGACAGTTCATCTTCAATCTTCACTCCACCCCCAATTCTGTCACTATTCTTGATCAGTCCCTATATTAATTTTTCTTCTTCACTGGATAGTGAGCTCTTGGTTCAACTTGTAGTCAAGCCTACATAAATTTGCGATCATTGAATTGCCTAAAGTTATGTACACAGTTAGCTGGCCCTAAGCACTTTTCTTATCCAATATTTTAGAAATGCAATCTAATGTTCCTATGATTTCTAGGTATAAGTCATATACATTTCTCTAGACTTTTAACTGATTTACTGAAACGGTCAAAGGTGTTTTATTTTCAAATTGTATATCTTTTTAAGCAATGATTGTGTGTTTTTTCTTTTACCAGTAAGTTAGCCTATATTTTGACACTTTATTAAAAAACAAAAAAATTAATAAGGCAAAAGCAGCAGATTATAAAATCTAGGCTCTTTGTACTTCATAGCCCTAACCTTTAAGACCCATCTTAATTTCTGCCCAAATATTAATATTCAATCATCAACTTCCTTAGGTTCTTCTTTAGTGTTTTAACAACATCAGCCTGATTTCAGGAATTTGAATATAGGTCCCTCAAGAGCTAGGATGTAGCCTCCTCGTTTTTGTTGTTGACCTTCACAGAACCCAAATCGGTGTCAGACATATGGTAGTGGTTTAAAAAACACTATTGAATTAATCACAAGCTGGCACAAGAGGCAGCATTTCTCAACCAGGAGCACATTAACGACAAAGCCCCAAACCTCACCATGAACAGCTACAACAGCAGCACCAGCAGAAGCAGCAAGCGTTGGATCCTCGGTTCCCCACTCCGTGCTGGCCCGGGAGGGAGTCTGATGTCTCCTGGGCTGCAGACATCTGTCGCTTCTGCATCTCCCTCCGTTCTGAGCCCATCAGCTGCAACAATGAAAGCAAGATTGGTTTGGGTGGGCAGACTGACCACAACTTAAGCTTGGTGATGCAGTTGTTTGGATCATTGAGAAAATGCAATGTGACTATATCCAGGTCATTTCCACTAAATCTGGTAAAATATGGTGCTTAGAATTAATTTACCAAAGGTTCATTTAATGTCTAGCATCTGCCATGCACTGTAATATATTTTAGAAATAAAATCATGGAGGGTCCCTGCACCAAGGCACCCACAGTTGAGTAAAGGAGACACTGGCATCACAGACATTGAAGACATGCAGTAAAGTGACAATAGGGTCATTTCCCAGCTCCAGAATTCCCTTTGGGTTGAACCGATGGGGAGCAGTTGAATTACAGTTGCCCATGAGGCCATAGCATGGATATGGGAAGAAGCCACACCCAAAATGTCAGGCACAGTAACACAGCATGCAGAGGAACCCTTAGGAGAGGAGCACGGCGGGGGTGGCTGCACTTAGTTATAAAATAAATAAAATAAGTCACAGAGATGTAAAGTACAGCCCTTTAGAGGTTGTTTTATGTTTTTTTCACCCAAGGATATGTTTTTCATTGATTCTAGAGAGAGAAAGGAAGGGAGGAGAGAGAGAGAAACATTGATTGGTTACCTTCCATATGCACCCAGACTGGGGATCAAACCTGCAACCTGGGTATGTGCCCTGACCGAGAATCTAACCTAATCTCCAGTGCACAGGATGATGCTTTAACCAACTGAGCCACATTGGCCAGGGCTAGAGGGTATATATTTAACTTCCATATATCTGATCCTTGTTAGTAGAAGCACAAGTGGGTTATATTTTCTGTTTTATTTCATTTGATAATTTTTCTTTTAGTCATTTTTTAAATTTATCTCCTGAAATTCTTCATTTGCATTCTTTGTTCAACGCAGTATAACCCTCCCTACGTGGGTATTTTCTCCACCGAACAGTCACGTGTGTAGGGTGTGACAATGTGTGCCACTCCTCCAGTTTCCTGCTGGTCCTCTAGATTCTACTTGAGGATGAAGTTTTACCTTGAATGTCAGACTGCTTAGCTCTTGTCAGTCCTGTCTCCCCATATTCCCACTTGCTGTCTAGCCTCTGGTTCGAATGGCCACACCACCCAGCATCATGATTCCATCGGTCCTGAGAGTGTCATTTGCTGCATCTCATCCACCAGATTGGAACTTCATGGAAATTAACACTAGCCCAAGTGAAGCGGAGCAGACCTAACTTTCCTGGACAGTTCATCTTCAATCTTCACTCCACCCCCAATTCTGTCACTATTCTTGATCAGTCCCTATATTAATTTTTCTTCTTCACTGGATAGTGAGCTCTTGGTTCAACTTGTAGTCAAGCCTACATAAATTTGCGATCATTGAATTGCCTAAAGTTATGTACACAGTTAGCTGGCCCTAAGCACTTTTCTTATCCAATATTTTAGAAATGCAATCTAATGTTCCTATGATTTCTAGGTATAAGTCATATACATTTCTCTAGACTTTTAACTGATTTACTGAAACGGTCAAAGGTGTTTTATTTTCAAATTGTATATCTTTTTAAGCAATGATTGTGTGTTTTTTCTTTTACCAGTAAGTTAGCCTATATTTTGACACTTTATTAAAAAACAAAAAAATTAATAAGGCAAAAGCAGCAGATTATAAAATCTAGGCTCTTTGTACTTCATAGCCCTAACCTTTAAGACCCATCTTAATTTCTGCCCAAATATTAATATTCAATCATCAACTTCCTTAGGTTCTTCTTTAGTGTTTTAACAACATCAGCCTGATTTCAGGAATTTGAATATAGGTCCCTCAAGAGCTAGGATGTAGCCTCCTCGTTTTTGTTGTTGACCTTCACAGAACCCAAATCGGTGTCAGACATATGGTAGTGGTTTAAAAAACACTATTGAATTAATCACAAGCTGGCACAAGAGGCAGCATTTCTCAACCAGGAGCACATTAACGACAAAGCCCCAAACCTCACCATGAACAGCTACAACAGCAGCACCAGCAGAAGCAGCAAGCGTTGGATCCTCGGTTCCCCACTCCGTGCTGGCCCGGGAGGGAGTCTGATGTCTCCTGGGCTGCAGACATCTGTCGCTTCTGCATCTCCCTCCGTTCTGAGCCCATCAGCTGCAACAATGAAAGCAAGATTGGTTTGGGTGGGCAGACTGACCACAACTTAAGCTTGGTGATGCAGTTGTTTGGATCATTGAGAAAATGCAATGTGACTATATCCAGGTCATTTCCACTAAATCTGGTAAAATATGGTGCTTAGAATTAATTTACCAAAGGTTCATTTAATGTCTAGCATCTGCCATGCACTGTAATATATTTTAGAAATAAAATCATGGAGGGTCCCTGCACCAAGGCACCCACAGTTGAGTAAAGGAGACACTGGCATCACAGACATTGAAGACATGCAGTAAAGTGACAATAGGGTCATTTCCCAGCTCCAGAATTCCCTTTGGGTTGAACCGATGGGGAGCAGTTGAATTACAGTTGCCCATGAGGCCATAGCATGGATATGGGAAGAAGCCACACCCAAAATGTCAGGCACAGTAACACAGCATGCAGAGGAACCCTTAGGAGAGGAGCACGGCGGGGGTGGCTGCACTTAGTTATAAAATAAATAAAATAAGTCACAGAGATGTAAAGTACAGCCCAGGGAATATAATCAATAATCCTATATAATAAAAGGCTAATATGCAAATCGACCGAACGGCAGAACAACTGGTCACTATGATGCGCATTGACCAGGGCAGTGGCAGGAGCCTCTTCCACCTCCACGGCAGCGCTAAGGATAATTTACTTATATCCACCCAAGGGCTCCCAGACTGCGAGAGGGTGCAGACCAGGCTGAGGGACCCCCTGGAGTGCAAGAATTTCATGCACCAGGCTTCTAGTATTGTAATAACTTTGTGGGTTTTAAAAAATATGTTTTTATTGATTTCAGAGAGGAAGGGAGAGTGAGAGAGAGATAGAATCATCAACGATGAAGAGAGAATCATTGATTGGCTGTCTCCTGCATGCCCGATGAAGAGAGAATCATTGATTGGCTGCCTTCTGCATGCCCCCTACTGGGGATCGAGCCCACAACCCAGGCATGTGCTATGACGGGGAATCAAATCATGACCTCCTGATTCATAGGTGGACACTCAACCACTGAGCCATGCTAGTGGGGTTATTGTAATAACTTTGTATGGTGGTGACAGAAGGTTACTAGATAACGTGATGATGACTTTGTATGCTATATAAACATCAAATTACTATGTTGTATACCTGAAACTAATATAATATTGTATGTCAACTATAATAACTATTTAAATTAACATGGTGGAGGATGGAAGTCCTGGGGAAGCCGCCTGGTCCTGAGGCCCACTGATATATTCCAATCTTCACTAGCTGTGAAACCTTGAAGAAGTTACCCAATTGAACTGTGACCTCCTGGTTCATAGGTTAACGCTCAAACACTGAGCCACGCTGGCCGAACTGGGTTTGTTTTTCTAGTCCAGCATTGGGTTTATTTCTTCCTCGTATTACCTATTCTAATATGCTATTGGATTTTGTTTTAATTATTATAGTTTGATTATATATTTTTACATTAGGTAAGTAGAGTTCCTTTCGTGAATTAGAAAAAAAATTGGTTTTGACTGTCCTTGTCTAGTTTTTCTTCCATTTGAATTTTGGAATCAGTTTGTCAAGGTCCAAAAAATACTACGTTGGGATTTTGATTAGGACACATTGAATTTATAGATTTAGTCCAAAAAATACGTTGGGATTTTGATTAGGACACATTGAATTTATAGATTTATGTATGACAAATGTCATCTGTTTTAGTACCTGCCAAAAAATCAGTGACTCCACTGGATTAGCTCTTTTAATTATACTGAGATGTAAGTTCCAGGACAGCAAGAGGGCCTGTCAGAGTGTTTACTGTCCCTTCACCCACAGCCAGAACAACGCTCACAACACCTGTCCACAACACCTGTCCAAAGAGCCCAGCCTCTGAGCAGTTTGCACCCTTGAGCTGTTGCAGCTCACTTGGCCAAAGGTGGAGGCAGAGACATTTGCCTAACTCACAGCTGGGAGACAGGCCCCCTTTGATGCCTCAGGGGACAAGCTTGGGCTCCTCTGGACATCACATTCTCACAACTTCTGCAGCATTGCAGTGGGACACAGACTGACCTGCTTTCACTTCATTGAGGACACAGAGGGGCAGGGCCAAGCCCCACAATCTCCAAAGAGGTTCTGAGCAAAATTCTGAGTTTTCAAAAACTTCTGTTTTGGGGTTTTATTGTCTGAATAATTTGGGGGCTATTTTAAGAAAAAGCTAGTTCATTGTTGTAGTAGGGGAAGTCAACTGAAAGCTTAATGATAACAATGGGCTTTTTAGAATTAAAATTACTTCCAGATGGATGTTCACACACGTCTTTACCCTTTAAAAACTACTTAAGTATGTTACCATCTGTCTTAGAGGGACTTTGAGTGGAAATCTTTACTCTTTTGTTTATATAGCTGTCGCCAAGTTTGTAACATAAGCTACCAAAGATTTTAAGACTATAATAGTAATGTCTTTCTGTTCTCTTCTGCTGTTACTGAATGAACATATTGCAAAATAGCAAAAGGGAGTGAATGGCTAGGCTTTTTCAGGGAAATGATAGTTTGACTTTAGACATGAATTTTTCCATGTTGAGGCATCTGGGTGGTGTTCTCTCTGTGGGAGAATTAATACTGATTGACTTCCAAGGCTTCTTTCGTAAGCAGAAAACATTACTGCACAGTAGGGATGAAAAAGCAAAGAGAAAGTGAAGGATGAATTTGATACAATATTCCTAAAAGAACTGGAAATTCCTTTGTGAACTAAATAAGCAATATTTATTTAAGCTTTGACATTTTTCCATGTCTCATTTTTTAAAAAGTAGAAATATTTAAGGAGACAATGTATTTTTTTAAAAAACTGAAGAACATATTTTGTGTCAATTTTTAAAACCAGAGTTAAGTTATTATTGCTACAGTAAAATTAGAAAATGTTGATAGAAGCCAAAATAGTTGCTCACCAGTAAAAGAAGACCCCTGATTAGATACATTTTGTTAAATTTTTGAGTTATAAAAAGGAAAAAAATCCTCTAGAAAGGAAAAAAATTAGTTTATTGCCAAGAGAACAGCAATCTGCATGACTTCCTTTATAAAATGAGATGCCAGAAGGCCATAAAGCAAAATTTTGAGAAAGATAATACAAAGGCTTAGAGAACAAAGTGCCATTTACCTTTCCTTAATAATTGACTTTACTGTGTGTTATCAACAGGGATAAATCTCTGGCTGTATACTTTTTCCATCCCATTTCCCCTCTGTCCAACCTAGAGATAAATACCATCCTTAATTTGTTGTTTATCATTACCATACATGTTAGTCTCTCTACATACAAATGTATAATATATAAGTTACTAGAGGCCTGGTGCATGAATTCGTGCACCAGTGGGGTCCCTCGGCCTCAAAGCCCCAAACCTCACCATGAACAGCTACAACAGCAGCACCAGCAGAAGCAGCAAGCGTTGGATCCTCGGTTCCCCACTCCGTGCTGGCCCGGGAGGGAGTCTGATGTCTCCTGGGCTGCAGACATCTGTCGCTTCTGCATCTCCCTCCGTTCTGAGCCCATCAGCTGCAACAATGAAAGGAAAATTGGTTTGGGTGGGCAGAGTGACCACAACTTAAACTTGGTGATTCAGTTGTTTCGATCATTGAGAAAATGCAATGTGACTATATCCAGGTCATTTCCACTAAATCTGGTAAAATATGGTGCTTAGAATTAATTTACCAAAGGTTCATTTAATGTCTAGCATCTGCCGTGCACTGTAATATATTTTAGGAATAAAATCATGGAGGGTCCGTCCCTGCACCAAGGCACCCACAGTTGAGTAAAGGAAACACTGGCATCACAGACATTGAAGACATGCAGTAAAGTGACAATAGGGTCATTTCCCAGCTCCAGAATTCCCTTTGGGTTGAACCGATGGGGAGCAGTTGAATTACAGTTGCCCATGAGGCCATAGCATGGATATGGGAAGAAGCCACACCCAAAATGTCAGGCACAGTAACACAGCATGCAGAGGAACCCTTAGGAGAGGAGCACGGCGGGGGTGGCTGCACTTAGTTATAAAATAAATAAAATAAGTCACAGAGATGTAAAGTACAGCCCAGGGAATATAATCAATAATCCTATATAATAAAAGGCTAATATGCAAATCGACCGAACGGCAGAACAACTGGTCACTATGACGCGCATTGACCACCAGGGGGGCAGATGCTCAATGCAGAAGCTGCCCCCTGGTGGTCAGTGCGCTCTCTCACAGGGGGAGCGCCGCTCAGCCAGAAGCCAGGCTCATGGCTGGTGAGC
>NW_005353757.1:888092-913900 GCF_000412655.1 Myotis brandtii
CATGACCTCCTGATTCATAGGTGGACACTCAACCACTGAGCCATGCTAGTGGGGTTATTGTAATAACTTTGTATGGTGGTGACAGAAGGTTACTAGATAACGTGATGATGACTTTGTATGCTATATAAACATCAAATTACTATGTTGTATACCTGAAACTAATATAATATTGTATGTCAACTATAATAACTATTTAAATTAACATGGTGGAGGATGGAAGTCCTGGGGAAGCCGCCTGGTCCTGAGGCCCACTGATATATTCCAATCTTCACTAGCTGCGAAACCTTGAAGAAGTTACCCAATTGAACTGTGACCTCCTGGTTCATAGGTTAACGCTCAACCACTGAGCCACGCTGGCCGGACTGGGTTTGTTTTTCTAGTCCAGCATTGGGTTTATTTCTTCCTCGTATTACCTATTCTAATATGCTATTGGACTTTGTTTTAATTATTATAGTTTGATTATATATTTTTACATTAGGTAAGTAGAGTTCCTTTCGTGAATTAGAAAAAAAAATGGTTTTGGCTGTCCTTGTCTAGTTTTTCTTCTATTTGAATTTTGGAATCAGTTTGTCAAGGTCCAAAAAATACTACGTTGGGATTTTGATTAGGACACATTGAATTTATAGATTTATGTATGACAAATGTCATCTGTTTTAGTACCTGCCAAATCAGGGGTGACTCCACTGGATTAGCTCTTTTAATTATACTGAGATGTAAGTTCCAGGACAGCAAGAGGGCCTGTCAGAGTGTTTACTGTCCCTTCACCCACAGCCAGAACAATGCTCACAACACCTGTCCACAAAACCTGTCCAAAGAGCCCAGCCTCTGAGCAGTTTGCACCCTTGAACTGGTGTAGCTCACTTGGCCAAAGGTGGAGGCAGAGACATTTGCCTAACTCACAGCTGGGAGACAGGCCCCCTTTGATGCCTCAGGGGACAAGCTTGGGCTCCTCTGGACATCACATTCTCACAACTTCTGCAGCATTGCAGTGGGACACAGACTGACCTGCTTTCACTTCATTGAGGACACAGAGGGGCAGGGCCAAGCCCCACAATCTCCAAAGAGGTTCTGAGCAAAATTCTGAGTTTTCAAAAACTTCTGTTTTGGGGTTTTATTGTCTGAATAATTTGGGGGCTATTTTAAGAAAAAGCTAGTTCATTGTTCTAGTAGGGGAAGTCAACTGAAAGCTTAATGATAACAATGGGCTTTTTAGAATTAAAATTACTTCCAGATGGATGTTCACACACGTCTTTACCCTTTAAAAACTACTTAAGTATGTTACCATCTGTCTTAGAGGGACTTTGAGTGGAAATCTTTACTCTTTTGTTTATATAGCTGTCGCCAAGTTTGTAACATAAGCTACCAAAGATTTTAAGACTATAATAGTAATGTCTTTCTGTTCTCTTCTGCTGTTACTGAATGAACATATTGCAAAATAGCAAAAGGGAGTGAATGGCTAGGCTTTTTCAGGGAAATGACAGTTTGACTTTAGACATGAATTTTTCCATGTTGCAAACATTTTGCCCTGTTTTTCCCCCCTATAATTTGTAACCCAATTTTTACAAGTGCCTTTTAGTTTGACTTTAGACATGAATTTTTCCATGTTACAAACATTTTTGCCCTGTTTTCCCCGCCCCTATAATTTGTAACCCAATTTTTACAAGTGCCTTTGGGAAATATTAGAAGGAAAGAGTCTGACCTGAAGGAAATTAATAAATTATGCATGTTTTGACTTGTTCTTTCTTAATACCAATCAACACTCAGGAGCATTTTGCAACTATGCTGGAAATCTTTATCAGGGGATTTCCTTAGGCCAGAAGACCATGGGAATTTCTCAGGATTATGGCAGATATGTGAATTCCCAAGGACAACTTAGCCCAGGGGCACCTCGGAAAGTACTAAAATCTTGTCTGTGGTGCTGCTTTAGTGAATCTCCAGTCGATAAAAATGTGTCAGGCAGTCATTAGCGGTTTGCATGAGGCGCCCTGCCAGCTTTTTACTGTTTCACAGCTAGGAATAGGCTCTCTAGCAAGAATTTCTGAGCAATCATTATAAATTATAGGGGGGGAAAAAACCAGGCCAAAATATTTGCAACATGGAAAAATTCATCCCTAAAATCGAACTACCATTTCCCTGAATAAGCCTACCCATTCACTCCCTTTTTCTATTTTGGGAAGCAGCATTACTATCCATCCAGCTATCTAAGAAAGCCTGAAGTTACCCCCACTTCCTCCCACTGCCACCTCATGGCAAACCATGTGAAGACTATCTGCCTGGATGTCTTTCATGCCTATCCCCTGTCCTTTCTCCAGGGCCTTGAGTCATGGAGGAAGTCTCTGTATCATCGCTCTGCCTCAGATTCCTAGAAAAAGGTTAACATTTTGGAAGGAACTCTGAGAGAGTTTTGAAACCTACATAAATCTAGAGCCTAGAGGGTATCATGTATTATGTATGCTTCACGGTGACCCTAAGAGTGTGAACTGAAATTTTGAGTTAATTTAAATGCTCTACAAATCCACACTTTCATAAAAGTGCCTGAAGTAAGGTTGGAAGCAATAGAGCATTAAAAATTAAATCAGTTTCCTCTTTGATTCTGAAGTGACCCAGGGAACTTATCCACCCAAGGGAGGAAAGGATAAAGCCCCTGCTGTGCTCCCCTAATCACCACCACATTTCTAGGTAAACTCTGAATACGCTTCAATACTAGGACAAGGGTCTGGGAACATCTGATATCCTTAGATGCATTTAGGCAGTTTCCTCAACCTAGAACAATTCTCCAAATTAACAATGCAGAGGCGAAATGCAATATTACCACTACCACCACCACCACCATCGCTGCTCTTCAGGTCAGCTAGAGGGAGGCAGGAGGCCCTGATGGTGCAAGGGGAGGGGTATGTCAGGAGGCATTCCAGCCATAAAGAGGGATGGGGCTCCAAGGGCTGGCCTGGAGTGGATACTGTCAACATCTTTTGGCAAGCAGAGGCTCCGGTATAAGAACACCTGTGACCTTTGCAGCATGTGCTCAAACATACCTTGTACCTAGCAACCACGTTGGAAATGAGTGACCTATCCAATGTTCACAACAGCCTTTACAGAATAATGTTCTCAGCAAAAGTAAAAGTGAGCTGGTCATGCAGACATGGTGTCCCTCTAATGGGACAGAGTAGGAAGTGCCAGTGCCACCCATGAGGTGGTCTGGTCAAGTCACTGAACCTAAGTCCATTCGAGCTATTGAATCTAACAGCTTGTTTGCAGGAACTTAGGGAATAGAGGAACACGTTAGCCTCCAGAGGAAGAAGCAAATGAATTCAGCATGTAGGACAATCCCCAGGGCAAGGCATCTTGTTTCTTTTCACAAGTTAGTGCATGAAAAAGAAGATGCAAAGTGGGAGAAGCAGTGATATAAAGAGACTACAAAGAAAGAATGTGATATGGCTCATGTGATGGAGTAAATTGTGTCCCACCCAATTCATATGTTGAAGTGCTAAGCCCCAAACTTTGGAATGTGACCATAGTTGGATAGGATCTTTCAACAGGTGATTAAGTTAAAATAAGGTCATAAGGGTGGGGTCATAATCCGATCTGATTGGAAATTTGGATTCACAAAGACACCAGGGATATACATGCACAGAAGGAAGGCCATGTGAGGACACAGTGAGAAGACAGCTATTAATAAGCTAAGGAGAGAGGCCTCAAAAGAAAGCAAACCTACTGACACCTTGATCTTGAACTTCTAGCTTCCAGACTGTGAGAGAATAAAATTTATGTTGTTTAAGCCACTCAGTCTGTGGTATTTTGTTATAGCAAACCTAGGAAACTAATATAGTTAAATATTAGATGATGCTGGAATATTGTAAATTTGGTTGGACATCACAAAGGTATTGCAGTTATTATAGGGATATTATATTATAGGGATATTATATACTTTAATTTTTAAATTGATTTTTAGAGAGAGAGGAAGGAGAGGGAGAGAGAGAGAAACATTGATGTGAGAGCCAAATATTGATGGGCTGCCTCCTGCATGCTCCCTCCTGGGGATTGAGCCCACAACCCAGCCATGTGCCCTGACAGGGAATTTCAACCTGCAACATTTCAGTGCACCGGACAGTGCCCAACCAACTGAACCACACCAGCGAGGGCTATGGATATTATATTTTTTAAGTGTGCTTATCATAAGGTTATGTTTCTTAAATGTAACATTCATTTTTACATTAACTGTCTCTAATGAGTGACATCTGTGATGATGCTTCCTATCATTACCTCTAAAATATTAGCTGGAACTACAGAAACTCTTATGGGCAAGGCATCCTTATTTGATCACAAATCGGAGTAGAAACTCACCCAATGCTGCAGAAGCCCCCTTCCACTCTGGTCCAATCTACTGGGGTTCTACTAACCCATTCTGTTAGTGTTGGGAACAAGATATTTGTGGGTTGAAGAACTTCTTTTCCACCAATTGCAGCAGATGGGTCATGAAATATGTTTATGCAAATTAAGGATAATAAAAATGTACAATGTGTTCATAAGTAACTAACTAGCCTTTTCTACTCCTTAGAGATCTGTCTGGGCAAATTTCCCCTCTACATCTCTCTCTCTCTCTCTCTCTCTCTTTTTTTTTTTTTACAAATTCTACTTTCTTTTCTCCATAGAAAATTCTCCATGATCCCTTAATAGATAATAGCATTGGCTCCTCAAACTTTGCCTTATGTCCATCATTAGTTAGAATTTTTCATCCCATGATAATGATCCTGTTATAAATGATATAAAATAGCAAGCTCCCATCCTATTCAAAGCTTTTAGGCTGTAATCTGAATCCCTGAAAGCCTCTAGCATCTGAGCTCTCTTACATAAAAACCTCTGTGCATATGATTTCCTTCTGGCCCTTCTTCATTAGCATTTTGGGGGTTTGTAGACTGTCATTACGTTTGCCTGTTAGTATGAAAAACTGGATGTTGAAATGGTAGAAAACAAAAGGAACGTTAAATTAGATAGTTGGTATGGCAAACAGATTCCTCAAAAAAAAACTGAAAATAGAGCTACCATATGACCCAGTAATTCCTCTCTTGGGTATATTGCTCCTATAAGAACCAAAAAAAACTCAAAAACATGTTTTTACAAAGATATATGCACCCCCATGTTCATTGCAGAATCATACACAGTGGCCAAGACATGGAGAGAATCAAGGTGCCCTTTGATACAGGACTGGATAAAGAAGTTGTGGTACATATACACAATGGAATACTATTCAGCCTTAAGAAAAGATGAAATACTGCCATTTGAGACAACCTTGAGAATATTATGCTAAGTTAAACAAATCAGGCAGAACAAGCTAAGAACCATATGATTTCACTCATATGTGGGAGATAAGGCTGAAATTTGTGGACATAAACAGCAGGGTGGTGGTTGCCAGAGGGAAGGAGGGAAGGAGGTGGGGGATGAAGGGAGCCTAAAACTGGTGATGGAAGAAGATTTGACCTTGGGTGGTGGGCGCACAGTGCAATATATAGAGCTTGTAGCATAGAAATCCACACCTGAAACCTATGTGATCCTAGTAACCAATGTCATCCTAGTAGATTTAATTTAAACATTAAAAATTGCCCTAACCGGTTTGGCTCAGTGGATAGAGCATCAGCCTGCGGACTCAAGGGTCCCAGGTTTGATTCCGGTCAAGGGCATGTACCTTGGTTGCGGGCACATCCCCAGTAGGGGGTGTGCAGGAGGCAGCTGATAAATGTTTCTAACTCTCTATTCCTCTCCCTTCCTCTCTGTAAAAAATCAATAAAATATTATATTTAAAAAAAACCATTAAAATAAAAAGAAAAAAAAAACACACCCTCTGTGACTAGAATAATAGTAAGCCCATATTGTACACAGCATGGCAGCATGCAGCATGTTGGGGTGGGGGTTGGGTAGGGTAAAATTAAAATTTTTAAAGTTACTAGTAAAAACATTTTTTTTTAAATAAAGGAAGTAGCCCTGGCTGGTTTAGGCTCAGTGGATAGAGCGTCAGCCTGCGGACTGAAGGGCCTCAGGTTCGATTCCAATCAAGGGCACATGCCGGAGTTGCAGGCTGGATCCCCAGTAGGGGGCATGCAGGGGGCAGTCGATCAATGATTCTCTCTCATCATTGATGTTTCTATCTCTCTCTTCCCTCTCTCCTTTCCTCTCTGAAATCAATAATAATATATTTTTAAAAAATAATAAAGGAAGTAATATTTGAAAAAAAGGAAAAAATTAGATACTTGGATTTTGTCTTCCATAGTAAATTGTCTTTAATTAGATTATTGGTTTGTCTTTTTTTCTTGGGAGTACACTATTTCTCTAAGAAATCACATGGTTATTGGTTGAACTTTATACTTACTTTCATATAGATTGCTCCCTATAAGAACCTAGTAAAACGCCACACTTATATTTAGGTTCTAGTTGAAAGGTAGGAAAAGATTATCTGTAAAAGACTAGAGAGTAAGTAGCCATTGCAGGCCATATGGTCTCTATTGCAACTACTCAACTCTGCCTCTATTAGTGCAAAAGCAGTCACAGACATCATGAGAATGAGTGAGTGTGGCTGGGTTCCACTGAAACTTAATGGACACTGAAATTTTAGTTTTGTAAAATGATCCTGCATCATGAAATACTATTCTTTTTAAAACTTCCCACCCAACAATTTAAAAATATAAAACTTGAGCTTCTGTGTTGGTGAACATATCCAGGTGCTGGGAGGATGGAGCCCCCAGAGATGGCATGGGAGCTCCTTGTCCCTCCCCCAGACCTTGCCCCATGTATGGCTTCCTTTGTCTGTTCCTGAGGCACTAATGCATCCCACTCCCCCTACACACACACACACACACACACACACACACACACACACACTCCAGGCAAGAATGGTGAATCCTGCCAGCAGACTGCCTGCCTTTGGATTCAAACTGCAGCTCTTCCCTGCGTCCCCAGCCTGCTTGCTAACCTCATCAAGATTTTGGACTTGCCAAGTTTCCACAATTGTGTGAGCCAATTCCTCAAAATAAATCCCTGTCTCTATAAATAAAATAAATAAATAAAAATGTTTAAAAATGTGAAAACTATTCTTAGTGCTCAGGCCATATAAAAACAGGCCGTGGTCTGGATTTGGCTCATGTGCCTTAGTTTGCTGATGTCTGTAATAAATACATAGAACATTTTAGTAGATTATTTACAGTTTTAGTAAAGGAAGTGCACCTTCTAAGGTGGTAGTAATATCCCATTGATTATACTAAAGAATTTCCCACCGCACCTCATGAATATTTAGTATACCACCGTGTAGCAAGCTGCATCTCAGAAATACATAATCTAACAAATTCACATTTCTGCCTCTAGCCCAGGCCAAGCCCTTCGTTTCAAAACACATCAGTCCAATTGCCTTCTTGCTGCCACAACTGGAGCTCTCGTGGACATCTCAGACCTTAGAGTCTAAAATAGACTCTAGATCTAGTCTCCTCTCCTTCCCCTTTTGTTTCTTCTCCAGTCATCTCCAAGTGTATACACAGTGCCCACATCCTCGGAGTCACTCTGATTCCTCTCTCTGCATCTTACTCATTAGCAAGCTTGCCAGATCTCCAGAGTGGACGCTGTCGTGCCTGCTCACTTCTCTCCAACTCCACTGCCCCTCCAGGTCAGTTTGACACCTTGCCTGGGCTGCTACAATGAGCCCCCAATCCACCCCCTTCTGCTCTACCCCCCACCGATTTTCCGCTATAGTGGCAGCCTTGAGCAGTTGCAATAGAGACCATATGTCCCACAAACTAAAATAGTTAGTGATTTAAAATAGAACCCAGATTCTGTTAGTCCACTGTGGCCTTCAGTGGCAATCCATGACACCAGAATAACATTTACTTTTTTTTCCCCCTTAACATTTACTTTTTACCAGAGCCTTCTTTCTCCAGTTTTTCTTTTTTTAAATATATTTTATTGATTTTTTACAGAGAGGAAGGGAGAGAGATAGAGAGTTAGAAACATCGATGAGAGAGAAACATCGATCAGCTGCCTCCTGCACACCTCCTACGGGGGATGTGCCCGCAACCCAGGTACATGCCCTTGACCGGAATCGAACCTGGGACCTTTCAGTCCGCAGGCCGATGCTCTATCCACTGAGCCAAACCGGTTTTGGCTTTTCTCCAGTTTTTCAACTAATGCTCAGTCTCCCCTTTGTCTACATGGGCAGACGTAGTAGTACTCACACCTTACTCAGATTTAACTTGTGAGATTATTCTGTGGAGTAGATTTCAAGATTCCATTTTATCTACATCAGAGGTTGTGTGATGTGCCCAATGTCTCAAAGTATGCCCCCCAACAGACCTGAATCTGCCCAGGCTGGGATCCATCCACCACCCTTGCTCTTAACACCACAGCTGTGCACAGGCCATGACTAGGCAGATTTGGGTTATTTTTGGATGCCCATCAGGGGGAATGTCTCTGCAGTCCTTTTCCCAGCAGGGCTGCTGCTAATTAAAATGGACTAATAAAAACTCCAGTGCATCACCTTGCTTCCGCACTGCCTTAGCGTTCCCAAGACAGGCCTCTGGGGGCTAAGCTGATGGGATGTTTTTGTCTGCTTGTTCCTAGGGTGTGTGTGAGAGAATTTTTGTTCCTCAAGGTTTGGGTTTTCTACAGTTTGTGCCAAAATATCTACTACATTTTAAGACCCCATCCCCCTCAGCATGAAGTATTAAATAGCTAGATTAAACAGCTAGATATGTTGAACAAACAGACCTAAAATTAAAATTTTTTTTTAAAGAATTGACATGTTTAATGGTTTTACATTTTGGGCTATCTATAGGGAATTATATCTATTTGATAATTGCTCTCTATCTTTCTCTCTCTCACTCATTAATTCTCACCCAAGGATACTTTTTCCCATTGATTTTTAAAGAGAGTGGAAGGGGAAGGGAGAGACAGATAGAGAAACATCAATTTAAGAAGCACATGGATACGCGGCCCCGACTGGGCTGGTGGATTGAGACTGCAACCATGGTACACCCCCTTGACTGGAATCAATCCCTTGACCTTTTGGTCTGCAGGCCAATGAGAAAAAACAGCCCAATTGGCATGGCTCAGTGGTTGAGCATCGACCTAGGAACTAGAAGGTCATGGTTTGATTCCCAGGTAGGGCATATGCCTAGGTTGCTGCTCAATCCTTAGTAGGGGGTGTACAGGAGGCAGCTGATCAATGATTCTCTCTCATCATTGATATTTCATCTCTCTCCTCCTCTCCCTTTCTCTGTGAAATCAATAAAAATATTTTAAAAAGAGAGAAAACAGGTAAGAAGCAATATCTGAAGAGATATTGAGTGAAAAATTTCCATAATGATGAAAGATATCAGTCCACAGACATAAGAAACTCAGCGAATAGAAAGAAGGTAAAATATAAAACCACACCTAGCCACATTATATTCAAATTGTGGCAAGCCAAAAACCAAGAGAAAAAATTTAAATCAAATTGTGGCAAGCCAAAAACAAAGGGAAAAAATTTTAAATCAGCCAGATGAAAAAGACATGTTACTTTCAGAGAAGCATGACATTCTATAGAAACTATAGAAGTCAGAAGATAATGCAATGAGAGTGTACAGTCAAGGCACAGATTGGGATTTGCAACACAAATATACACACACACACACATGCATACAGATTTTGGATAACAACTTATATCCCAAATGTATAAAGAACTCTTATAAATCAATAAGAAGACAGACAACACAATGGGGAAATGGGCCAAAGAAATGTAGGGGCAGTTTATAATAGGAGATATACAAATGGCCAAAAAAAGGTGCTCAGCATCATTAGTAAGCATTAGAAATAAAAATTAGCCCTAACTGGTTTGGCTCAGTTGATAGAGTGTCGGACTGTGGACTGAAGGGTCCCAGGTTTGATTCCAGTCAAGGGCATGTACCTTGGTTGCGGGCACATCCCCAGAAGGAGGTGTGCAGGAGGCGGCTGATCAATGTTTCTCTCTCATCGATGTTTCTAACTCTCTATCTCTCTCCCTTCCTCTCTGTAAAAAATCAATAAAATATATTTAAAAAAAGAAATAAAAATTAAAGCCACAATGATGTACCTTTACACAGACAAGAGAATGACCAAAACTAAATGAATTGACAATTCTAAATGCTGATGAGGATATGAAGATTTTATATATATATATAAATTTAATCTTGGTTCCAAGGAGCATAAAAACAGTCTGAGAAACTGACTATATCTAATAAAGATAAACATATACTGAATTTGTTATTCAGTAATTTTACTCCTGTGAATCCAATGGAAATAAGGGCGTATGTTTATCAAAAGACATGAATAAGACTGTTTATATTAGCATTATTTATAGTAGCCCACACTGGAAACAATTCAAATGTCCTTCGGTAGTGCAGTGGATAAATGAACGGTGTGTATTCACACAAGGGAACACTGGACAGCGTTGAAAATCACAATACATGCAACAACAGTGAGTAATCTCAAAAGCATAATGCTGAGCTCAAGAACCCAATGCAAAGAATATGTACTGTATAATTCCATAACAGGTTCAAAAACAGGCCCAACTGAAATATGGTTTGAGAACTTATAAGAAGAGTTACCTGTGGGAGGAAGCAGGAAGGGGATCTTATGGATATGGACTAACCATATCCTGTATCTGGTTCTAGAGCAGTGGTGTGTGATCCTGTGGCCCCTCCCCTCCAACCCTTGGGAAACATATGGCAAAGTCTGGAGACATTTTTGGTTGTCACATCTAGGGAGGGGTGCTACTGGCATCTAGTGGGTAGAAGATAGGGATTCTGCTAAACGTCCTACAGTGCACAGGACAGTCCCCACAACAAGGAGATAGTCAATCCAAACATGTCAATAAATCTGAGGTTGAGAAATCCTGATCTAAAGGATGGTTACATAGGGTTTACTTATGTAAAGTTTATTAATCTGTACACTTTACTCTAAGTTAAAACTCCAATAAGCAAAGTCAAAAGCAATTCAGAATAAAAAACACCTACAGCTCCTCACTGAAATTTAGCAAACTTGTGTAGAAACTTCATTTCAGTTTTATGATACTCTAATTTATTAACCAGTCCCAATGATCTGAATTTTCCAGGAATTACATTGTCAGGAAGAACAAAACTCTTTATGTATAGCCCCCATTAAATGCAAAGAGGTATCTATGCCTTTATCTATAGCAGAAGATATATAAATTACTATCTAGTTATCACTAGAAACACAAAAAGGCATATGTTAAAGTCCACACATCGGGGATTCTCTTGGGGCCATCAGAGGGTAAATAGAGAAAAATATACATGTACCTTTAAACAGTAGTTTAATCTTGGTTCCAAGGATAATAACTTCTTACCATTAATTAGCAACAAATTAAGAAATATATTCCCTTAAATCGCATTATTGCCCCACCCTGAGAAATAAAAGTCTTACAAAGGGTGGGGTGAGGCAGAGGTTGCACCATTCTTTCCATTGTCTTGCATAAATGGAGCAACCATATAAGACTATGTTGATTTAGCCATACAGCCCTAGGAGGGTTAGAAGTGCTGGGTGTTGTAGCCTTAGAACAGCAGTACAAACTACAAGCTCTTGAGCAAATACTGTTCATTTAGTGTCAGAGGTGAAAGAGGCACAATTGGAGACAAACCAGAGAACAAGGTATTCTCCTCTAGTTCACTAGCTGTACTAGGTGTATGCTGTTCAACTCAGGACCTTGTGAAGTCGAACTGCTGGGTAATTTTGCATGAGATGTCGTTGTCAAACATTAAAATACTTAAGTACTTAAAAAGGATTTTACAATTCAGAGTAAAATTAAATATTAAGTAGATAATGAGCATTCCAAAACCAGAAAGTTTAACTGGCTTTAATAAGCATTGAGATAACTCAAGTAAAATATCACAGCTGGGCAACAGAGCGTATTACTCATATTTCACAAATGATTTCCCAATGCAAACAGCTAGAATCTAATCAACTGGATTAGAATCAAGGTAAGTTGTTCTATGCATGCATAATCATGTAATATTATCTTCAGCACTCAGTCACATCCAACTTTATTGTAAATGGCTGCTGCAAAAGCCCACTCAATCATACTATGAACTGACTCACCCCATGCAGTGTTGTCCAAACTCTTGAGCTGCTCAAGGTAACATTCCGGAACCATCTCAGATAGTGCCGGGTAGTCAGTGACTCACACTTATTGTACTAAATGCTAAGCTCTGACTCAGAGTCAACCCTATTAGTTGCTGACTGACACTGTATGTATTTGAAAAGAAGCTCACATTGTGAGTCACCTGGTAGTGCACTGAAAACCAATCCACAATATTCCCAACTGGACAGTGATTCACATTATAATCATTTTGGGGCCTGACTTAACACACATAATTTCAAAACTCCATTCTGCTGAACTGGCTTGGGAGCATGCTAGAAAGTCACTCCCCATTTAATGCCCTGCATTTCTGTCTAGGAACATGTGGTGGGTATACAGAGATACAAAGTCAAGGATAAGACATCCAGTTTATGCACTAAAGAAAAATCAAGGTTTCCTGCTTCAAGGATGCAGGCACAGTTCCTAGAAATGCCTTTTCTGGAAGACACCATTCCTATAAATAACTTTGCAAAACCACATACTCACTTGAAAGGCTCTGCCATGGAATTCCTGAACTGCTCATGTGAGGGCTTGGACCTTTAAGCCACTGCATCTGTCTGTGTTAGGTGAATGTCACTGCCACATGCAGGAATGAAAGAACACTAGGATTAAAGAAACTGCTATTCAAGTGCTTGGAATGAAACCAGTAACCAGGTTGTTGCTCTAAAATAAGAAAGTTTTTTTCATGTTCACTCTTGCTTGTCCACAAAATCTGGAATAATAAAATCTCCTTCTTTATAATTTTGAAGACCTTTCCTAAAAAGCTTTTTACAGGAAAGACCTTCTAAGCCAGTAGGAAGGAGATTTTAAAATTTTAAGAAAAGCTCAAAAAAAATTTTTTAAATGTAAAACTGTTACAAGGGATTAATAGAATATGCAACCAAATGTATATTCCAGTGAGACCTTAAATTCTAACGCTGGCTCTGCCTCTAGCTTGACCTTAGCTTACCTTAGGCAAGTCATGCGGTCACATCTTCTGCTGTGAGGGACCATGAGGAAGCTGTGGGACAACAGTAGCCACATCACTGCCTGGTCTCACTTATGTTGGAGATAACATATGTTTGTATATTTTCCCTTATATAATACCTCTGATTTCCTATTTGCTAAAAGTTCATCAGTTTTGTAGGAAATCATCAGTGTGGTGCTGAAGAGCCCTGGGGAGTGACTCAGAAGACCTAATTCTAATGCTGTTTCAGCCCCCATTTAGCTGGAAATCTCTGGCCTGGGCCCTTGACCTTTCTGAATGTTTCCTCATGTGTAAAGTGAAGGAGGTGAAATTAGTAACCTGACTTTTATCATTCGGTATTCTTTTTTTTAAAATATAGTTTTAGTGATTGCAGAGAGGAAGGGAGAGGGAAAGAGAGATGGAAACATCAATGATTGGCTGCCTCAGATTGAGGATCCAGCCTGCAACCCAGGAATGTGCCCTGACCTGGAATCGAACCATGACCTCCTGGTTAATAGGTCTATGCTCAACCACTGAGCCATGCAGGCCAGGCGGTATTCTTGATAACAAGGGCATTTTGGCTAAAATGTTTGAAATGATCTTAGAGATATACCTAGCTCCGAAGGTACAATATTTTCATGTAGATGTTGGGTTTTGGTATAGACCATGTCCTAATGTGTATTTTTTATGCATATCTGTTTTTACAAAGTGAAATATATTCAAGGTTAGAGATAATTTTCTTAAAATGATGTTTAAACCTTATATGGAAATATTTCATAATTATTTAAAAGAAAAGGTTCCAGAAGATGTAGAAATGCATTGTTTTTAAATTTAGATTCTGACATAGAAAGTATTTACTGTTTTGTCTAATTTTCATGATGGACATCCACTTCATTATATGCATGTTCCCCTTCTCATTTTTATATTTTGAAGTTTACTTGGCTAATTTAGCATCAACATAATAATAGTAATAAAAGCTTGTGTTTGGTATATACCAGAATTCTACTATATTAATTTACTGAATTCTGGCAGCTACCCTATGAGGTAGGAACTTTTATTATCCCCAGTTTGCTGATGACAAAACTAAGGCATCTAGAGGTTAAGTAACTTGCCTAAGGTCACACAGCTAGGCTGGAATTTGAAACCAATCACACAGCCAGGACTCTTACCCATTAGGTAGTATTGCCTCTCATATGAGTTGCTGATATGTGACACCAAAGATGCCACTTAATGAACAGAAGATAAACAGGATGAAGCCCCGTATAAAATTAGGCTATGAGCAAAAAGTAAGACTTTACAGAGTCATTTTATTACACGCGTCCTTACCAAGTCCTGGGAGGGATTCAGGCTCTTTTGTGAACGCGGACGGTTGTTTAGTTAATTCCACAATCTGGAACCCCTAGAAGTGAAATGAAGGCCCCATGTACGACTGTGCCCCCAGGAGGAGGGCTGACCACAGGACGGCGACTGGAAAATGGTGCAGGAGCTCCCTGCTCGCCACACTCGCCCGGCAGTGCTAAGTCTCAGTGGGCAAGTAACTGCTTCTGCTACCCAGTGGGCGAGAGGAGGTGGACAAAGAGCAATTGGCCTCCGCCCGATGCTGAGAAGCAAAGGATGTGAGGAGACGCTCTCTTTCTCCCTGATAGAAACTGTATTCGCGGTCACTCCTCCAGCCAGTGGGTCGCAGGTGGTGCGGCTGCGGTAGCAGCACCCCGGGATCCCAGGCAACGCCTCCTCTCCTAGCTGCGGGCATTCCTCTCCTCCGCGCCCCGCCCGCCGCTGGGGTAGCTCGCGGGTCCTGGCTACTCGCCTGGGTTCTCCTCCCGACACGCGCGCCGCCTCCCGCGAGGCCCTTTCCCCGCCCACTCCCCCAAACGCGGGGGGATGGCGGGCACCCAGACCTCCCCCGGCAAACGCCCACCCCGCCGGGCGCACCGCCTCTTCCCAGGCCCCTCCCCCTGCAATAGTGGCAGGGAAGTCAGCGCCCACCGACCCCCAGAAGCCCACCTTCCTCCCAGAGCGCCACTTTTCCTTAGGTCCCTCTCTCCCCCACCACCCCTTCCAGTCTCCAAGCCTGGACACCCAGGCTCGTTCCAACTTCCTAAGAGCAACTCCAAGAGTCAGTTACCCGAGTTTGTTCAAGAAATACACCCGCGACACCCGCTCCTAAAACGCCTAGGCGCGGGTTCAAGAGCGTCAATGCGGACCCCGAGTCACACCCACCCGGGTCCGTGTGCGGGGGCCCTTTCCTGGCTCTGCTCCTCGGGTTGCGCTTCCCCTAAAGGGAGGTTCTGCGATTCAGGGAGTGTCTCCTCTTCCCTTCCACCTGCGCTCAACCAGCCCGCCTCCGGCTCCCGGCCCCTTCCCAGTCCTCGCTGTCCGGGGAGAACGCCCACGTTTCCACCCGCCTGGAGTTTCCTAAAGACACTGCGGGTGCCCATATGCATTTAGGCCTCAAGGGCCAGGCGCCGCGCCCCGCACCCACTCACTGACCCCAGGCCATAAGAGGCTGAAAACGGCTTACGCCCAGGCAGACCCGATGGAACTTGATTCGGGTGGCTAGACTTCCCCCCTCGAGACACCGGCACACCCTAAAGCCACACACCTCCCCAATACGCGCTGACTATTGAGCCCGGCTGTACCCGCGGAGTAGGCGACCGACCCGCACCCGCTCGCGCCATGTGGCCAGGCTGAGCGCTCCAGGTGTTGGCCCGCGCGCCCGGCTTGGCCAGGGCCACTTCCCGGCCCGAGGTCTTAGGGCGAGCCCGAGAGGTAGACGGGAGGTTTAGGAGGCTGGATACTCACGATTCCACCTTCCGCCTGGAGAGCCCGAGGGGAAGCTCCGGCAGGCTCGCCTCGGTCGGCCGGGCCTATTATTACTACTACTATTATTCTTATTTAAATAATACCAAACGATGTCCTTTCCACGTTCGCGACTGCTCTCTCTGGCTTTCCTCTTCCTCTGGCTCTGGGTCTTTCCTCTCGCCCACTTCTCCCTCCCTCTCCCTCTCTTGGCTCTGCCTCCTTCCCCAGCGGGTAATCCCAGGTCTCACCACCTCCCTCTGGCGGCCGCTCGCTCCGCGGACCGTAGCCTCCGTCCTTTAGCCCGGTATTGGGAAGTGATGAGAGTGTGGGTGCGAAGCAAGGCGGGCGCCGAGGGTATTAGCAGAGTCCCCCTCTGTGATCCCTACGCTTCGGCGCGCAAAGGCCCAGCGAGACCCCAGCGTGCGGGATGCCTGCTCCAACGTTGTGAATGAAGAGGGCAGAGAGAGAGAGGTGCGTGTGCTGGGGATGCGCCGCACTAGGAGGGATTGCTCAGTCCCTGGAAAATCTTGCGGTGGATTGCCCTGCCTCTGGAGGGCAGCCTCCTACCTTCTCCCTTTCCCAGGGTGCTCCTTGGAGCTCTCCATCTCGGTGCAGTCTCTAGCTGTCCCACCCGCGCTGGGAAGGGGTCTCCTCGCCCACTCTCGGCTAGCGGGAGCCAGAGGCCCCACCTATTGTTGGCGGGGGGGGGGGGGCGGGGGAACGACGGCAGGAAGGGCTATCTCCCGGCTCCGGATCCTGCCGAGACCACCCGCAGCCTCCCTCCGTTCCCAGGGGACTCGAGAATCCGGGATAAGGGCGGGGTGGGGGCCAGAGAGCGGAGGAGGAACCTTGTCGCCAGCTCTGCGGGCACGGATCGCCGAGCGTCCCTATAGTCCCCAGGTTGCCCTCGGGAGCGAGATGCAGTTGGGCTGCCGGGGCCGTGCGCCCGAGCTCCAAGGGCTAAACTGAAGCTGGTAGCTGACCTGACACAAATATAGCATCACGTCATTTCCTCCCCGGCCTCTCCAGCCCGCAGCAGCCGGAGGGCAGGGGAGTGGGCTTGCAAGAAGGGGGCGGAGGCCCCTTTGAGGGAGGCTGGGAGGAGGGGGAGGAAAGCGACGCGCAGAGAACCAGAGTTTGAGAAGCAGCCTCAGGAAGGATCAGGGCTTCCTCCCGCTTCCAAGGACCCTGGAAGTAAATGGCCCAGAAAAAAGTAGCTCCGAGGGTTTCCTGAAGGGAGGGGTGTCAGGCGAGTCACCGGCGACTTTTCCTGGAACATGCTTAGCCTGTCTTTGCTTGCTGGCCTGGCCGGAGCCCCTGTTGGACCCTCGTGGAGTGGCTCAGTGGGGGTTAGGAAGGAGCTGGGGATGAGGCCAGGGTTGGGCACGGTGGAGTCATCGGTACTCACGGGCATGGACGAGCGCTGCCCAGCGCTGGCATCCTCTTCCCGGGGCGAGCGTCCCCCTGAGGGTCGGCCAGGCAGTGTCAGAGCTGCCCCGAGCAGGAGCGAGAGGCGGCCCCGCCGCTCCTCGCGCCCTGGAGCGAGTCCAGCGGCTGGCAGGGAGGGAAGCAGGAGAGAGAAGTCTGGGCGCCGCTGGAGAGCCTCAGGAGGGGGTCTCCGGAGCAGGTGAGAGAAGAGCCGCGCGAGGTTGGAGAGCGTGCTAGAAAGGAGGCTGAGCAGCTTCGGGGCAGCGGGTGAATCTGGGATCTGTGCAGGGCCGGAGAAGGGAAGAGCGAGAGGTGGGGGAAGGAAACAAAACCAGCACACCATTACTGATGGGCCCAGCCAAATACAGACTGGAGAAAACGTGCACTGGGTGCCATTTATTACAGCACTAGAGGCCCGTTGCACGAAATTCGTGCAAGGGGCTTGGCCCTCGCAGCCCCGGCTTCGTCTGGAAGGACGACTGGTAGGTCCTTCGGCTGTTCGGTCTAATTAGCATATTAGCTCTTTATTAGATAGGATTACTTTGGGGATGCTAGAGAAGGTTGGCGAGAGCAAAAGGAAAGGTCTTTCCCCTTACTTTCCTTTCCCCACTTTCTTCCCTCTTTCTTCACTTCCCTCTCTCCCTCCTCCCCTCTTTCTAACTCTGCACTATTCAAAGTGTGGTCCTTGGAGCAGCAGCTTCGCTAACAAGGACTTGTTAAAAATGCAGAATCGTTAAAAATGCAGAATCGTGGACTCTACCAGACCTACTGCATCATTAACATTCTCAGAAGGTTCAGTAAATGTGAAATGCAGTGTATGGAAGGGTCTGTGTGCACATCTCTTGATTCTTTAGAATTTGGGTGAAAATCTCCTAGTTCACTTTTGCAACTCTTGCTCTTCTATCTCTCATCCCCTCTCTTTCTCTGTCCTTTGCCGTGTAGAACTCTACCCTCCAGAGGTACAGAGGTGGAATTGGTTACCAATTTCCATTGGGAGAGGTGTCTGGGATTCCAGATCCATCTCATGCTGGAGGGAGAAAGGGCTTGGCTGAACTGACTCTGGTTGTGCTGGGTGGGGTCGGTGGGATGGCAGACCAGACCTGTGTTGGGTCCCTTAGGTGTACACGCTGCAGGTACTCTTCACACACTTTGTGTGTCCATCTTATTCTCCGGAACACAGGCCTTTCCACCTTCCACTTGTTGCTTAGGAGACCTAAGCAGCCAGGGTGAAGATAAGATCCTTACTTTTTTCCCCCTTGGAAAGTAGAGGGAAGCGTTAATTTAGAAGTTAGAAGTCCAGGGTCCTGGGCTCAGACTTGCAACCAACTTGACCAAGGCTCACCTTGGGAAAGTCTCTTTACTCTTTGAGACTATCTGGTTCATTTATAAAGCAAAGGGATTGAACTGGGAGGTTTTTTTTAACATCACCTGCCTTATCTAGGCTCTAATTTTTGAAAAGCTCTCAGGACTTCTTGGTCCACTGACATTTAGTGAAGTTTCAAACCGGAATCTAGCTCAGCCAATCCAAACAGCCTCCTCAAGCAAAACAAAAAGGCACTTTAATCTGATTGTGAAAAGCTGGAGTGGCCCTTGCCAAGAAAAATGGAGGTGGAGGAGGGAAGCAGGGAATAAAAGTGACAGGAAGGCTGGGCTCGCGCGAGGGGACCAGGCGCGCGTGGCGTGGCGAGGGCACAGCGGCCGCTCTCCAGGGTCCTGAAGACGGCTTGGCGCGTTTCCACCGCTCTGCAGTCGCCAAGTCCCCCATGTTTTCTTTCCTTGGTGGAAGTTTTGTGGGGAGCGATTGTCAAGAGAGAGGGAGGAAACCTAGCAACCCATTCTCATTCATGAGGCCCTTTCTGGGAAGCTGCCTAGCGCGTTGGCTGATTTGTCTTTAGTTCGTTTGTATGCGCCCTGGGAGAGATTGGAGCTCGGTTTGCATTTCCGAGTAAGTCCATACTGTTTGATTTCCCCTCATTACTTTTTCCTGGAGAATGAGGTCGTTCTCCTAGTATTTTCATTCTTCTCATCCCCTCCCCCGCTTTCTGGCATGGCACTTTTATTTTAGCGGTTGTTGCTGGGAGCTCCGGAGGCGGGACAAGAGCGATTCCGAAAATGTCTCAGAGCCTGCCTTGGTGCCCAGCGTTCATCTCAGGAGGACAAGGGATTCGCCCCTTTGGCTGGGGTTTGGGGTGGGGGTCAGCTGACCCCAAACGAGCTCGGCTGCTTTGGGGCCGCTGGACCTGGGCGGGTCGCGGCTAACCTGGTGCGCACCTGCGGGGTTTGGGGTGGCGGATGTGAGGGTGGCAGGCCGGCGGCAGTAGCTGTGAGTGCCTCGCCTGAGCGCTGTGCCACGCGGCCTCACTAACCTCAGTGAGGTGGGCATCGGGCGACTCTAAGCCAAGGAAGTTAAGAGAGGATCAGCTCATTCCCCGGCGACTCAGAGCTTGACTGAGCCTTCCCACGACCTTCCTGACCGGCCATCACGCAAGGGCTTGGAGAAAGCAGAAAACGCTGAAAGTGAGCGGCAGGCACACTTCTCCTACACACGCCCGCCTCCACCAAACCTTCCTGGGCCTTTCGCGGGTCCCTGAATTTGCGTCTCCATCTCTGTTTCCAAATGGTTTTGTGAAAATGTGTGAACCTGTATTCTGACTCCTCTCTTCTCCTCTTGCCCCAGCCCTTCTTTCTAAGACATTTGCAAACACCGCCCCCCCCCCCTTCTTCCCATGCTTCATTAGGCATTTTGTTTCGGTCCTGCGCTTCAAGACAGAGACACTAGTGAGGGAGATGGAGGAAATGTCCAGGCAGAATTACAATCCCAGACTCAGTCCCAGAAACCCAAAGCGCGGGCTCCTTTACTCTTCAGGAGACATTCTCCTTTCACCCTTCCCTAGATTGATCTTTCCCCTCGAGATCAGCAGCCTCTCCCCTATTCTGGCTCTAATTAGTGGGGGTGTGACAATCCATTTACTTCTTTTGGCCCTTCTAGCAAGGGCAGAGCTACACCGTATTAATGCAGCCACAAAGTCCTACCTGAGCAAATCTATCTGAGGAAAGACCTTCATCTGCCCTCGATGCTGATCTTTCCTTTCTTTTAGGCCTCTCGATTCTAGATGACAGTCTGAGGATTTCAAAGATATTAGCTACAAAAAAAAAGAAAGAAAGAAAAGAAAAAGGAATCATCTTGGAATCTGTGTCCCTGAAAGCACTGGTGCTTAGGGATCAAATGACTTAGGGAATACTTTATTCTGATGGAATGTTCGCTTCCCTGCTTAATCATGTTGGCTATTGAACCATGCAAAGCAGAAAAATCACAATGCCCCAAATCAATACAAACAAAATCTCATCCCTTGAAAGGCACATTGAAAGTTTTCATTTACTCCTAAATAGTACCATTTCTTAAAGGAAGCATCCTTAATGGAGTACAATGGGCCTCTAATCTAGCATGACTGGTGTCCTTAAAAAAAGGGGGGAAATTTAAACACAGACATGTACATGTGAAAGTGGAGGCAGAGGTCACAGTGGTGCATCTACAGGGGAAGGGATGTCAAAGATTGCCAGCAACACCAAAAGCCAGGAAGAGGCATGGGATAGATTCTCCCTCAAAAGGTATTTGGCGACAAGACTGAAACATGGAAACCCCAACTGAGTGTTCAACCTCCTGACTTGCCCTACAGATTTCAGACTTGCCAGCCTCCAGTATATTCTATTTGTTCTGGTTCTCTGGAGAACCTTGACTAATACACTCTATTATAGGTTTTATCATCTTTTACCTGGACTATTAGGATAGCCTCATAACTGGTACTTCTTCTCCTCCTTTGCCTCATTCTCCCTTGTAGTACAGTCTCAATACTGAAGCCAGACGTAGCCTTCAAAACATAGGTCAGATGATGGCACTCTACAACTTCAAACTTTCTATTGGCTTCTTATTTCAGAGTAAAATCCAAAGTTCTTACACTAGCCCTCAAGGCACTATGTGAATGGTCCCACCCTACCTCTAAGATCTCCTTTTCTATACAGCTATCACTACAATATTGGTTTTCCACTTATTGCCATCTGACATACAATATATTCACTTGTTTATTTGTATAATTTTTTTCATTGCTATATCAATAATGCCTAGAACAGTGCTTGAGCCTAAACAAAATGCTCAATAAATATTTTTTTGGACAAATGAATTAATAAACTCAAATATCATCAGCCATAAAAAGGAATGGAATCCTGATGCATGCTACCACATGAACGAACCTTGAAAACATTATACTAAGTGAAAAAAGCCAGACACAAAAGAACAAATATTGGACCTGTCCAAGGTCCCCAGTTCTATTCCCAATCAAGGCATATGCCTAGGGCTCGATCTCTGGTGCTGATCCATGTTTCTCCCTCTTTCTCTCTCTCTCTTTCTCTCTCTCTTTCTCAAAATCACTGGGGAAAATATCCTCAGGTAAGGATTAACAACAACAAAAATATTTTTTTCAATCAGAAAAAAAGAATAAATATTGTGATTCTATTTATATAAAGTACCAAAATTAGGCAAATTCATACAGGTAGAAGGCTGGGAGGAGAGGACAATGGGGAGTTATTGTTTAATAGATGCAGAATGTTTGAATTAATGAAAAGGTTGTGGAAATAGATGGTGGTGATGGTTATATAATCTTATGACTGTATTTAATGCCACTGAATTATGCACTTAAAAATAGTTAAAATGGTAAATTTATGTTATTTAATATGATACTCAAAACCCTTCAAGGTGTGAGCTTTGCAAAGTTATTACAGTGTTATTGACTATATCCCTATGCTGTACTTTACATCCCCATAGCTTATTTTTTATAACCGAAAGTTTGTACCTCTTATTTCCCTTCACATATTCTCTTTTTAAATATATATAATTGATTTCAGAGAGGAAGGGAAAGGGAGAGAGAGATAGAAACATCAATGATGAGAGATAATCATTGATCAACTGCCTCCTGCATGCACCCTACTGGGGATCAAGCCTGCAACCCAGGCATGTGCCCTTGACTGGAATTGAACCTGGGACCCTTCAGTCCACAGGCCAATGCTCTATCCACTGAGCCAAACCAGCTAGGGCTTCCCCTTTACATTTTCCACTCATTCCTCCACTCCTTCTTCTCTGGCAACCATCAATTTGTCTTCTGTATGTATTAGTATCTTTCTGTGTTGTTTTGTTTATTCATTTGTATTATTTATTAGATTCCATATATGAGTGAAATATACAGTGTTTGTGTTTCTCTGTCTCTCTAGGTCCATCTATATTGTTGCAAATGACAAAGATTTCATTATTTTTTTATTGCTGAGTAATATTCCATTATATAGATGGGATATATAATGGAATATAGATATAGAATTTATATATATTACATCTTCTTTATCCATTCATCTATCAATGGCCACCTACGTTGCTTCCCTATCTTGGCTATTGTAAATAACGCTGCAGTGAGTACAGTGGTGCATATATCTTTTTAAATTAGGGTTTTCTTTTTCTTTGGCTAAATACCCAGATGTAGAATTGCTGGGTCATATGGTAGTTCTATTTTTGTATGTTTGAGGACCTTCAAATCTGTGTTCTTTCTTCTGTAACATTCTGTATCTCCAGAGATCAGGAAGGGGATTATTACAGCAGAGGATAACCCCCAGAGAGAGCTCCAGACACAGCCTGCCTCCCCAAGCATGCACTTAACAACACCCTCATGGTGACTTCCCCAGCTCTCTTAATTAAATCACAGCAGCCTCTTTAAACACTTCCTGCTGTGAGCCTACACAGCGCCTATGTCCACTGAAACCTTTCCCCATTCTGCAGATGGAGTGATCTTTCCAAAAGGCAAATGTGATCATGTTACTTTTCTCCCTCTGTGAATCGGCTCCTTATTTCTCTACAGGACTTAGTATGGCATAAAGACCTTTTCTTGATTTGTTGATCTGCACTCTGTTTACTTACCCACATTTCTCACTATTCCTTTGGACTCAAAGCTCCAATCATATGAAGGTTCATTCAGTTCCTGAAATCCTCTTGCTCATTCTCATTCTAGGCACTTTGTGTAAAACGGCTCCCTCTGCCCAAAGCACACCCCTTTCCCAATCTGCTCCTCCTCTTCTCTCCCAGGGCGACCTGCCACTTAGCCCTCAAGCCTTGGCTGGGCTGCCATTTCCTTCGGCAGCCTTTCCCAAGCTGGCTTAGCTGCCTGCGTGTTTTTTCTTAGCCTAACACTTCCTACACTGTATTGTGGCGTCTGATTCCTCATTAGACTCTAAGCCCTGTGAGTATCAGAACTTTGCCTTATTCAGAACTGTCTCTCAAAAGCCAGAAGCAGTATTGTGACACAGTGTGTACTCAGTTTTTGTTATATGAACGAACTTAGAAAGAACATGATCTGGAGTTGATAATTATTAAAGCTGGGTAATGGATACAGAAGGTTTTATTATGCTACTTTTCTTCACTTTTATGCATATTTGACATTTTCCATAACAAAAAGATTTAAAAATATATTTTTTATTGATTTCAGAGGTGAAGGAAGAGAGAGATAGAAACATCAATGATCAGAGAGCATCATTGATCGGCTACCTCATGCAGGCCCCACACTGGGTATTGAGCCCACAACCTGGGTATGCGCCCTGACCGGGAATCGAACCATGTCCTCCTGGTTCATAGGTCAACGCTCAACCACTGAGCCTTGCTGGCTGGACCATAACAAAAAGACTTTAAATAATACATTATTTTAAACACTGTATCTTATCTCTTCTTAAATTCCAATAGATAAGAAACTGTGAAGCCAAAATAGTGTTTCATAAATGAATATTAAAACATAAATACAGGCTCATTGTATACCCACTGAATATTCCCATATGAATCACGTACACTTAAAAGGGGGCTGCATGTATTTTGGTAAATGGAGTGAACAATGTAAAGATGATAAAATATATATATAAAAAAGAAAGAAACTGTGGGATAGAACCTGCCACAGTCCATGTGCGAGCCTCGTGGGAATGGGGTTTGTAAAATGGGTGTTGAGAGCGGCCTGATGCAAAAGGGAACGTGGGCAGGACTTTCTTGAAGAGCCTGCACTCTATTTGTTCCCATCAGCCCCGGGACGGATCCACCAATTTCATGCTGGTGGGGCACAAAAATAAACAAACAAAATGGCAAGGACAAGGGAAGACATTTTTCTGTCCAAACTGGACAATTTGTGACAGGGCTCAGGATGGCTGCATGGGCTTTGTAGCTTTTCCAGTGGTTCCTAATAAACCGGGCTTTGTGTGAGCCTTGCTGAGGCTGTGCCGGCCCTGTTATTCTAAAGCTTTCTCCCTCTCTGGCCTGGCTGCCCTGTGAACTTGTTAGCAGTCATTGATTTCTTTGAGTTGGACTTGACTGAATTAAATCGCTTTGCTTGGCATTTTAAAAGGGGTGTTTTTCTTGAGGAAGATGGAGTTTGGTACTGCCTTGCAAGTACACATTTAGGGGCCATTCAGGATTCATAACATTAAATTCCTTCAAGGCACAGGAGACATTTGGCTAAAGAAAGATCTTAACAATAACTTTAGCTTAAAGAGGTCATGAGGAAAATTATTATCTTTAAGGTTTCACCCACATGGTGGGAATAAAGCAGGGAAATAATGCATTTCTATCTACTAATCAATTGGCCAATCAATATTGTCTGGGCTCTTCCCATGTGCCCAGTAGGCCTGAGGCCCTGCCTGTAGGTTGAAATTAACTAGGCTAACAACTGTTGTGGGATAAACTGACTGCCAACCAAACACATGGGGTCCAGGGGTTCCCCAGGACAGCAGCGCAGGATGAATGGGAAGCCTGGATCCCTGGGTGCAGATTGACTTTTTTTAAAAAAAAATCCAAAGTATCTGATTAAAAACAACAACAAACGAAATTATATGTGACAGGTATGTATTATGGTCTTGATTTTATAGACGATAAAACCAAACTCAGAGAATTAAACCCAACTTGGATCTGAATTGTAAAAGCAGTTTTTCCGGAGACCATTTGTATCTGGGTACACTGAAAGGAGGTACTTACTGAACTTTTTCGGTTGAAAAAAGATGTTTTCAAGTCATCAGATTTCAGTTAGTTACAATCGAGTTTCAACTTTTTACCAGTTTGAAATCCTGCAGTGCTCAAATTTCCACCAGATGTCACCGTTTACTACCCTATCATTGCCTTCAGTCTTGCTTCTAAAAAGTATAAGGGAGCCCAGCCTGTGTGGCTCCTATGGAGACCTATGAACCAGGAGGTCACAGTTTGATTCCTGGTCAGGACACATCCCTGGGTTTTGGGCTTGATCCCCAGTGTGGGGCATGCAGGAGGCAGCTGATCAATGATTTAATAAAAATATATTTTAAAAAAGTAAAAAGTATTAGTCAGAGAAAGACAAGTATCATATGATCTCGCTCATATGTGGAATCTAAGTAACAAAATGAACTGATGAATGGAGTGGATCCAGAGACATGGAAGCATGG
>NW_005353757.1:914129-922851 GCF_000412655.1 Myotis brandtii
CAGGGGAAATGGGATATATGTAATACTTCCAACAATAAAGAATTATTTAAGAAAATAAAAAAATATTTTTAAAAAAGTATTAGGGAAGAAGAGGCCATCTTGCTCTTGGGTTCCTCAGGATGGTTATTGCATCTGGGTGTGAGGTGGAGGGCTGTGAGCTCTGAACCTTGACTCAGTGAGACAGAATTGGGAAAGGTAGGGAGCCATTTGCTGCCCTGATTTCCTCCCCTTTGTGATTTCCTATATCTAGCAACCAGCCAATTTCTGATGGCTGTGCCAAGGAGAGTTATAACCTGGCCTTTGGCCAAGGCTGCATGGACAAAGAGGAGGCTTTGAGGTGAAGGGGGACGCCAGGAATGCTGCAGCTTCTCAGTGATCCACAGTAGAAGCCAGTGCCAGATGGGGCTGGGACTTGGACCAGGCTTGAGTGTGGCTTCTGAGAAGGGGCCAGAAACAGCCCTAAACACCAGGCCTCTCACCTGCTCAAATGTCCCAAATTACACTGCTGGGAGTTCATTCCTTTGGATCTAATATGAGCATTCTCCATAGATTTTGTGAGGAACAAACTATTAATTCTTTTACATCTAAGTGCAAATAATTTTGAACTTTATTTTTTTCCTAATGGGAAAAACCAGGCCAGAATGAGAGAATGAGGTGCCTCGGTGATGCCTGGGGATATTGGGGAAGTGGATAAGGTGAGGGATGGGAGAGAAAGAGACAGAGAGAGGGAGGAAGACTTCTCTTAGATCCCAGTTTGGCCCAGACTAATGGGCATGGTTCTTGGGAGACCTTCCTTTGCTTCCTGTCCCTCACACCCTGCACATCTTCACCTTGCCTGTCTCAAGTGTTGTAAAGAATGCACAAGGGACAATGATTGGCCCCCAAAGCCTGGACTCCTCCAGGAGCCAGCAAATGATGTAAAATGCCTGGCTTTCTTTTCTAAAGCTGCAGCTCAGGGAAAGGGGAAGTTTATAGACTTTAATGACACTTGTATCTGGGTACACTGAAAGGAGGCACTTACTGAACTTTTTTGGTTGAAAAGAGATGTTTTCAAGTCATCAGATTTCAGTTAGTTACAATTAAGTTGTTAAAAATAGTCAGCTTGCCCTCACCAGTTTGGCTCAGTGGATAGAGCGTCGGCCTGCGGACTGAGGGGTCCCAGGTTCGATTCTGGTCAAGGGCATGTACCTGGGTTGCGGGCACATCCCCAGTAGTGGGTGTGCAGGAGGCAGCTGATCGATGTTTCTAACTCTCTATTCCTCTCCCTTCCTCTCTGTAAAAAATCAATAAAATGTATTTAAAAAAATAGTCAGCTTGCAGCTATTTTTGTTTTTTAAAGATAAAAACAAAAAAGGAAGGAGTAGGACCTGGCTTTTATTTGCTGATCATATGCTCATTTTTCAAGCCAGCAACAGAAGTGTCTATATAATTAAGTGCATATCCTCCTTGGAAGGTGCTGATGTGAATAAAGCTCGCTCTTCAACTTTAAAAAAAATATGCCCATGCCAACCTGTGACCTCCTGGGCAAAAGGTCACAGATGAAAATCTTAAATAAATGGGGCTAAATTCAACTTGCAGATGTGGAGAGAGCAGATTTGTTGTAGAATTGGAAGATGTGTGTGAAATTCGCAATACCAAATGCTTTCATCATTTCTTTCCAGTAATGTTTGATTCATCCCGTTTGGTCTTAGTTTGCTCAACTATTTTTGCACAACCTCTAGCAACTTTTACTGATGACGTATAGGTAAAAATATTCTTGTGCCAGTGTGTCTGGGTTATCAGATGATCACTCTGGCCTGACTCAAGAGAGCAGACAAAAGCTTCACAGTCCACCTATGTCCCCTGGGGTGAGGGGCGTGTCTGGTGACTCTAAACTTTTAGTTGCTGTGGGGCCCACCCACAGAGCTTTGCTAAACAAGGACTAAACAGAGGAGATGTGTGGATTTATCTCTAAGACATGTTTACAGGCAATAAAGTGAGTCACACGACATTTTTGGTTTCCTAGTTCCAGCATTTGCTTTGTCACTATTTTTCATTTTTGCCATTCTGATAGGTACATATTGATATTTCAGTGTTGTTTTGTGTTTTTCTAGTGGCTAATGATGTTAATTATTCTTTCCTGTGTTTATTTACCATCTCTGTATGCTTTTTTAAAAAATATATTTTTATTGATTTTTTGCAGAGAGGAAGGGAGAGGGATAGAGTTAGAAACATCGATGAGAGAGAAACACCGACCAGCTGCCTCCTGCACATCCCCTACTGGGGATGTGCCCGCAACCAAGGTACATGCCCTTGACCAGAATCGAACCCGGGACCCCTCAGTCCGCAGGCCGACGCTCTATCCACTGAGCCAAACCGGTTAGGGCTCTGTATGCTCTTAAAGGAAATGTCTGTTCATGTCTTTTGCCCATATTCTTAGTTAGGTTGTTGTTTGTTTTTTAACTCTTGAGTTTTGAGAGGTCTTTATATATTCTGGTTATAAGTTCTTTGTCAGCTATGGGGTTTGTCAATATTATCTTGAAGTCTGTATCTTGTCTTTCCATCCTCTTAGATAAGGTCATTGGCAGAGCAAAATTTTTTATTTTTCATTAATCCAATTTTTCCGTTATGGATTTTGCTTTTGATGTCTAAAACTCTGCCCAGCCTTAGGTCACAAAGATTTTCTATTATTTTTTTTCAAAAGTTTTATAGTTTTACATATAGTGTACATTTAAGTTTATGAACTATTTTGGTTTAATTTTTGTATTAGATGTTAGGCTTAGGTGAAGGATTTTTGGAGGGTTTTATCACTGGGGCCTGGACATCTCGATGCATGTTAGCCCATATTCTCCCTGTCTACTTCTCTATTTTCATAGACATTATATCAAGTCTACTTTAAATTTCACCTCTTTTATTCTTTCATTAGATCTTTCTCCATATTGACATTTCATCCCTGATTTCTTACTGCCCTACTGATTTAAAGACTGTAATTATGATGATAGATATCCTCTATTATTGACATGAGTCATGCCGATAATTTGGTAATAAGATGTGGTGAGAATGTCAATATGTTTGTCTTTCCCAATATATTGTAAGTTTTGTAGAGAGGGAGGAGCATATTTTTCTCTTTCTCAAAACCTAGGCCAAGATTCCGTAGACAGTGAGAACTCAATGATATTAGTAGAATCAAAATGAACAGAGTTCTGCCAAGCTTATATTTGCTAGAAGAGGGATATGCTCATTTATATGTTGCATCTGAACTCAGATGCAACATAAAAATATTTTTATTTTATTTTTTTAAATATATTTTGTATTTTATTTTATTTTTTATCTTTTGAAAATATATTTTTATTGATTTCAGAGAGGAAGGGAGAGAAAGAGAGAGATACAAACATCAGTGATGAGAGGGAATCATTGATTGGCTGCCTCCTGCACGTTGGACCGAGCCCACAACCCAGGCATGTGCCCTTGACGGGAATCAAACCTGGGACCCTTTGGTCCACAGGCCTACCCTCTATCCACTGAGTAAAAACCAGCCAGGCATAAAAATATTTTTTAAAGGCAAAACTGAGTGAAGAGGCCAGTAGCATCCCAACTGGATCACTCCTGACCGCTCCCGCCTGTGGTGTACAGGTTGGAAGCTGTTTACTTGGGGTACTGAGGTCAGGATGGCAGCTCAAATTGCCCAGTGCTAGTGCCAGCAGTATGGTTGGTTCCAGGACGCTGTGGGAAGGAATACTGCTGATTCTTTTTAAAAATTATTTGTTTATTTATTTTATTTATTTATTGTCTAAAGTTTTACTTAAGTCTCCTTTCTCCCCGATTGACCCCCTCCCCCCAGCCATTCCCACGCCAGGCAAGCCCCCACCACCTCAGTGTCTGTGTTCATTGGTTATGCTAATAGGCATGCATACAAGTCTTTTGATTGCTCTCTAACCCACCACCTCCCCTGCCATTTGTCTCTGGATCTATTTTTGTTCATCAAATTATGTTGATCATTATACCTTACATGTGAGTGAGGTCATGTGATATTTATCTTTCTCCAACGGCCTTATTTTGCTTAGCATAATGCTCTCCATGCTGTTGCAAATGGTAAAAGTTCCTTCTTTTTTTTTTAAATATATTTTATTGATTTTTTACAGAGAGGAAGGGAGAGAGATAGAGAGTTAGAAACATCGATGAGAGAGAAACATCGATCAGCCGCCTCCTGCACATCTCCTACTAGGGATGTGCCCGCAACCAAGGTACATGCCCCTGACCGGAATCGAACCTGGGACCTTTCAGTCCACCAGGTACATGCCCTTGACCGGAATCGAACCTGGGACCCTTCAGTCCGCAGGCCGACGCTCTATCCACTGAGCCAAACCGGTTTCGGCATCTTCTTTTTTTTTTATAGCAGTGTAGTGTTCTACTGTGTAGATGTACCACAGTTTTTTAATCCACTCATCTGCTGATGGGCACTTAGGTTGTTTCCAAATCTTAGCTATTGTAAATTGTGCTACGATGAACATATATACTGCTGATTCTTAAATACTTTCCCAATCCATTTGCCTATGATTCCGCTTGAGCATATCCCTTAAGACAGTTAGAAGTTTGAAATTATATGTGTCCACATATTTTTACATACTAGTATACATGCATACACTCATAACATATGTATCCTGTTGCTGTCTGTTTCCTCAGAGTAGCCTCCAAACTCTACCTTAAGAACTTCTGCCCAGGATATCCCATTTCATTCTAGTTTCCTGAAGACCTTGTGCGTAGGTGACAATAGGGGTGTGTGGATGTTCATATGTTATTTGTTCACACATGTCTGAAAGCTCAGAAGCACAGGTCAGTACAGTTCTAGAGAAAAATCTTCCTAATTATTATAAAAAAACTTTTATTCTTCTTATAATAATTAAAATAACATGGAAGGAAAAGGGCAGATCCAGAGAATTAAATAAAGAGTTTGCAAATAAGTGATTCTTATTAGGGTATGAGCCATGATACAGGGACAGATAAGTTTTTTAGTGTTACAGTTATTTGGACAGGTTTGCTGTAGTATGATTTTGCAGCACTTAATTATGAGCTCTGCTCATTATTTGTTAGACATTAACACATGCCCATCTCCCACCACACTAAATAACCTTTTAAGAGATAATTCCATTAATAGTGAAGAGGATTTACGACCTACTAGTAATCGGTACTTTCTGCAAAGATACATACCACACTAAGCAGGAAAATTGTATCTTTTTGGGGACAATGTTATCTAGTGGTAGAAATTCATTCTTAGGGAATTCTCTTTTTGAAACTGTGATTTTAAGAAAAACACCCCTTTGCTCCTTAATGCTCTTTTTTAAAAAAAACATATACCTTACTTTATTTTTTAATTTTTAATTTTTTAAATTGATTTCAGAGAGGAAGGGAGAAGGAGAGATAGAAACATCAATAATGAGAGAGAATCATTGATCGGCTGCCTCCTGCATGCCCCCCACTGGGGATCGATCCTGTAACCCAAGCATGTGCCCTTGGCCAGAAACAAACCGGGGACGGTTCAATCCGCAGGCCAACATTCTATCTGCAGAGCCAAACCAGCTAGGGCCTTAATGTTCTTTTGTTCCTTCTTTAGTATACTAATTTTTTTCTCCAGCAATTTTTGTAGAAAGCAGTTTATAATTTTTCTTTTATTACTATATGGGCCAGAAACAAACCAGGGACGGTTCAATCCGCAGGCCAACACTCTATCCGCAGAGCCAAACCAGCTAGGGCCTTAATGTTCTTTTGTTCCTTCTTTAGTATACTAATTTTTTTCTCTAGCAATTTTTGTAGAAAGCAGTTTATAATTTTTCTTTTATTACTATATGAGATATAATCTTTATATCAGAGAAAAACATTCAATGGTTAATAGCAATAGACATAAAAATTTGTCAAAGTATTCTGCTTTTTAAAAACATTATTTCCGGAAACAAACAAACAAAACATAAAGAGTCATTTGTCTTGGTAAAGGGGAGTTGTTTAGGTTGGAGAAAATTGCACAGATCAGGTAATCATCATCAAGGTTCTTAGGGTTTCTCTTGAAAAATCTGAAAACAATTTTTTCATCAATAACATCAATAAGATAAAGTGAGCAATGGCTCTAAAACTTGCTCAGGTTTTATATTCCTTATCGATAAACTCTTTCCTTGTCAAGAAAGGATCATGGATTGAGGAGATTGTCTTACCTTGATATCATACGCAGCCTCGGTGGCCCCTTCTTTTTCTGTGGTTTGGTGAATGTTTGCATTATACGCCTCAGCCCTCTGCAGGGGCAGAAATTGCTTCCGCATGGATGGCCTGCGGAAATGTTTCTGGAGGCATTCTTGGTTATCTTGGGAAAGCCTGGTCATGGTTTTACAATAAAGGCTCCAAATGAGTCCTGTAGCCTGATTTCAACAACACCAGCCAAGGTCCCCTCTATTTCTCTTCATTTGGCTAATGCTGAGCTCTCTCTCAGTCCCCTGGGGACTGACCCGGAAAGTTACACAAATCCAAGCAAAAGGATTATCTGTTTTATGGATCAGCAGCTTATCCACTGATCTGTAGTGTTCTATTTCAGGTAGGGCCTCCTATTTTGAATGTCTAGGTATGTTAGCACTGCCCTCTACAGGTAGTAATGTATTATTAATTAAAATTTAATCCTAAATCAAAAACTGAAATGATTCAAGTGATATATTGCTTAGTATATAATGATAAAGGAAATAGATTGCTTGGCAGAATTCTGTACTAGGAGTGTGTGGTAAGGAATAGTACTTGGCAATCTTGGGCTATGCGATTGAGGGGCAGATGGTCCCCCTAATCTATTTAGGTTTCTTAAAACATCATTTTAGTACCAGTTAGGTTTGTGGCTAGAAATGTATGCTAAACTCATACCCAAACTTAAGGCCAGGGATTATCACTCTTTATATTTGTCATGTAGAATTAGTTAAAATGAATTTCATATGAGGTAAGCAGTCATCTAATGATTTAAGGTAAAATTTGGCTTGTAACATCATATTTTGTATTTGTACTCGATGGGCAAAGGCATTTCACTTAAAAACAGGAACAAGACAGGGATGTCCACTTTCACCACTCTTATTCAACATAGTACTGGAAGTTCTAGCCATAGCGATCAGACAAGAAGAAAAAAATAAAAGGCATCCAAATTGGAAAGGAGGAAGTGAAACTGTCATTATTTGCAGATGACATGATCTTATACATAGAAAACCCTAAAGACTCCACCAAAAAACTACTAGATTTAATAAATAAATTCGGCAAAATAGCAGGATAAAAATTAACATCCAGCAATTGATGGATGACATTTTTATACACCAATAATGAACTCTCAGAAAGAGAAACTAAAAATCCCAGTTATCATTACAACAACAACAACAACAACAACAACAAAAAAGATACCTTGCAATAAATTTAACTAAGGAGATAAAATCCCATTTATCATTACAACAACAACAACAACAACAACAACAAAGATACCTTGCAATAAATTTAACTAAGGAGATAAAAGACCTGTACTCTACAGGCCATAGAAAAAAGAAATAGAGGCAGATATAGACAAATAGAAGAATTTGTTCATGGGTTGGAAAAATTAACACCATTAAAATGTCCATACTCCCCAAAGCAATCTATAGATTCAACTCAATCCCTATTAAAATACCAATGGCATATTTCAGACTTAAAATACTCTGAAAAGAAAGCATAGGTTGCAAAACCTCAGACATCTCTCATAGCAATATGTTCGCTGAAACATCTCCTAGGGCAAGGGAAACAAAGGGAAAAAAAATAAACAAATGTGGCTACATCAAAATAAAAAGCTTCTGTGCAGCAGAAGAAACTGCCAACAAAATGAAAAGGGAGCCCACTGTATGGGAGAACATATTTGCCAATGATACAACAGATAAGGGATTACTTTCCAAAATATATAAAGAACTCATACAATATAACAAAAGGAAGACAAACAATTATCATCATCATTATTTTTTAAAGAATAGTTTATTGATTTTTAAAGAGAGAAGAAGGGAGAGGGAGAGAGAAACATCAATGTGAGAGCGCAACATCCATTGGCTGCCTCCTGCACGCCCCCTACCAGGTATCCGCAAACAGGGCTGTGCCTTTGACTGGATATCAAGCTGGCAACCTCCCAATGCACGAGAGGACGCCCAACCAACTAAGCCACACTGGCCAGGGCAACACGCATGATTTTTTTAGTATAATTGCAAATATTGCATGGAACATACATTGTTGGCTACTAGTAAACCTGCAATCCCAGGGCAAGATAACTTTTATGACCCACGTCTCAGCATCAGTTTCATATACAATATCCCGATAAGAACGCCTGCTTCATTGACCTGTTAAATCTAAATGAAAGTCAATCTATTTAAAGCACTGAATTATAAACTTTTGAAAAGAATGACGGTTAAGATAAACGAGTTTTGCCACCAGGAGGTCACAGTTCCATTCCAGGTCAAGGCACTGCCTGGGTTTCAGGCTTGGTCCTGGGTGTGGGGCGTGCAGAAGGCAGCCAATCAATGATTCTCATCATTGATGTTTCCGTCTCTCTCTTCCTTTCCCTTCCTCTCTAAAATCAATTAAAAAAATATATATTAAAAAAAAGATAAACGAGTTTTGGCCTGGTTCTCGGGCTCCAGCGGGTACCCTGGCACCGGAGCGGCCTGCTGGGTATCGGGTCCCCCACACGCCCTCCCTCGGGACAGGCCAGTCGGGCTGG
>NW_005353757.1:922890-923112 GCF_000412655.1 Myotis brandtii
TTTGAGTCCAGCAACCTGAACGCAGCAAGTGCCTCCTAGGCGCCCGCCCCTCGGCGGCTGTTTTGGACCCTCCCGGCTTCCGCCTTCCGGGTGGTCACATGCCTCTGCTCACGTGACCGACACTCCTGTCATTCGACTGCCGCCACCCGACTGCCTTCTGCCTGCGCTGCGCTCAACGTCTCCGCGGCGGTGGAACCTCTTCACTCCCCGGCGCCCGAGGCT
>NW_005353757.1:925261-945830 GCF_000412655.1 Myotis brandtii
GCCTGGTCCCGGGCCGCAGGTTGGGCCGGAAGGAGCCAGTTTGTGCCTGGGCCCGGCCAGGCCACCCGCTCTTGCTTGTTTAGGCAGCAGCTCTCAGATGTAGAGATTAAGTTCCAGGCTGACTGAGGGCATCGGGGTCCTTGTAGCTTCTCTGTATGTAAGCGTGATTTACGTTTTTATGAAAAGGAACCTCAGTGTTTTGTGTCGTGATAAAATCAGGCTTAAACCTTTATCTGTTCGTCTGGGTGTGAGAATTACTTAAAAGGCTCATGATTGTAGGTTCTTGTCGTCAGACTAGACTCCCGTTGTTGGCTGTATCTAAGATGTAATTGGTATTTGTTCCAAAAATGTCTCATAAAGTTGATTTTGAAAATACCAGGAACTTGGGTTGAAAAAAATCAAGCGCTGTCGTCTAAGAAATTGCATTCCCACGTTGGTTATTTTAATTCGAATGAGAATTTAAGAAAGCACTTACAGGGTTTTCATATGTCATTGCAAAAAAATGATGCTTAGTAAATGTAAATAAAATAATTGATCCTAGCTGTACTTTGCAGGTTCTTTTTTTTTTGTCAGAGGAGGAAAGTTGATCCCAATTGTATACAATTAAAATACTTTCCTATTTTGTATGCCTATTCTATTTAAGCATGATTTCTGATGTCAATTTCTTGAATGGTTACGTTACAAATCTGACCGCAACATTGTGCCAATAATTAAGAAAAACCTTTCCTGGAAAAGTACAAACCTATAGAGAACGCTTTTATAATTGGTGGACAAGATTTGAAGTATAATAATATTAACAATGATATGTAATATATGTGTTGAATGCCTAGAGAGGTTAAGGTGATAATGATGATATCATTATTAATAATTGTAATAGTTGTTAAAAAAATAATAACACCTGGTATTCTGGTTTTACCTTACATCAGAATTGAAGATCTGTTGGAAAACTTCCAAGATCATAAAATTTAGATGACCAAAATGGATATCCGTGGTGCCGTGGATGCTGCTGTTCCAACCAACATTATCGCTGCCAAGGCTGCAGAAGTTCGAGCGAACAAAGTGAACTGGCAGTCCTATCTTCAGTAAGTACGGACTTGCTGTGAATCATGGGTAATCATGTGCTTTTGCATCAGACTTTTTCATGGTCATGCTTCTGTGAGAGAAATATTGGAAAAATACTAATAAATGTGGAAGAAAACACTTCCTTCTTAGAGCTTGCGGCTCTAGTGAGGAGCAGAGCGGCTCAGGGCACTTTTGACCTCTGGAAAGTTGTGCTTTTTCAGTGAGCGAGAAACCATGGGATGAGCATTAATGGACTATGGAGGGAGGAAGAGGATAACGTGTAGAGCCTGCTTCGGGCTCAGGGTGCCTTGGTGATCAGTGTGGGGACAGATGGTGTTGCAGAATAGCGCATTCAGCTAGTAAAAAGCGTAGATGTTTGAGCTCAACACCTGGGTTGGCCTTCTGGTTCTGTGTACTAGTTTGGTGGTCTTAGGCAAATTCTCTTCTCTGAGGTCCATTAAAGTGAATGTGAAATGGGGATACATATACCACAAGTTTTTATTTTTCTGAAATAATGTATTTAAAGTACTAGCACAGTAGAATACAAGCGTTAGTATGTTGAATAAATTTCAGTAAATTTCAGTTTCTCCCCTTCTTGTGTATATTAAGATTTATCATGGCGTTGTTCTGTATTTATCTGTAACGTAAGTGTTCATTTATTCTTGACCATATTTTATCATATTGACTTTACTTCATATCTATTTATTTTGATATATTTATAACAGTGAGTTATTAGGAAATTCAATTTAGATTTGCATATACATTTTGAAAAATAATGTGAGGATCTTTAGATTTACTAGTATATTTAGCAGTTTGCTTTATTGAAAGGATATACAGTGTACAAAAATGATCCGTTTAGTTCTGTTAATCTCATCACTTATCAAATGTTTATTCACTGACTGCCAAGTTTGAGGCATTTTTTTCTGGGCTTTGGAGCTAAACTCATAATTTACTAGGGAAGTCAGATATTTAAACATTATTTTAATTCAGTATGTTAATTGCAATAATAGAAAGGTGCACAGGGAAGAGAAAGGTACACAGAAAATGATGAGTGTACAGAAAAAGAACAGCTAATCCTTCCTCTAGGAAGTTTTCCTGAAGGGGATTTTCAAAGGTAGGGAATTAAAAATAGCATTCTGGGTGGGGAATAATTCATGTTTTGGCAACAGGCAATGGGGTGAGCTGAGGCTGGAGAGGCAGCAGGAGCCAATCGGGAGGGTCCTGTGTGCTATCAGAAGGAGTTTGGACTTGATTCTGTCAGTGCTTTTCAAGCTGATTCTTAAGCTGTGAAATCCATGGTTGATGTGAAGTTCAGTAAGGAAGCTCAGCATGTAAAACAGATGCAGATGAAAGTGATGGTTGAATGGAGGTAGGAGTGTATGTCTCAGAGTCATCTTTTGAGACCACACTTAATAGACTTATTTGTGGAATCTAATGAACAAAATGAATTGACCAACAAAATAAGACCCGAAGCATGGGGTCATGGAACAGACTGACTTACCTCAGTGTGGGGTTAGAGGGCGAGAGGAGAAAAAGCAAAGAACTTACATACTTATATGCATAGCCCATGGACACGGCAATTAGGGCAGTGAAGATCTGCGAGGGTGGGTAGGGGTTGGGAGGAAGGGAGTAAAGGGGAGGGGGAAACGGGAGATATCTGTAATACTATAAACAATACTATAAACAACAAAAATATATTAAAAAATAAAATTACTGTTGTAGTTATTAGAAACAACTGAAGTGTGTAAAGTGGGAATTAGATGATCAGATTTACCTTTGGTTGGATTGTTCTACTGGCAACGTAGAGGATAGATTTGGGGATAATAAGCCCAGAGCTAGGGAGACGCTGTGGCAGTATTCGGGTTGTTGGTATGCATAGAATTGGATAGATTTGAGAAAGTCTTTGTGATTAATTTGATGTGTGAGTTTGAAGAAGAATCTAGGCTGACTTCTGGCTTCCCGGAAGGGAATGGGTTATTGTAGGCCTACGGACTCCAGGGCAGCAGGAGGAGGGACTTTCTGATGTTTCCTTTATTCACCTATATCTGTGTAATTGTTTAAATCCCCTGTAAAATTAGGATTGTGAGCTCTGTGTCCTAATTTTATTTCAGAGTACATTTAGACTAGAGCGCAAGGAGTTTCATGTTTATAAAGCCTGATTCTGTTTATAACCTAAATAGAATAATATTGCTATTGATCATAAAGCACTGGCTGACTGGCAGAAGTTGTGTAGCGTTGGAATTTGGAACATTTTTAGTTACATGGAGATTTTAAATTGCTTTCCCTTCTGTTCCTCTTGTTCCAAGGCCTCCATACTTTATAAGTTGGATTCTCCCTTTTTCCTATTTTCTGTCCGTTATTCAGTTGTCCATCTCATGAATTTCTTTCCTAAAACTCCTCTGCTCTGTATGTCTGCGCACAAATGTTCACCAAATGTTAACTGTGTGCCTGCTGTCAAGCTGTTGGTTGTGGGGACACCAGTGGGTGTGAAAGCTTACAGATTGATAGGGGCTGGACACAACGTATGAATTATCAGTGAATCTTATATCATATTATATTCCGATAAAATAAAACCTGTGGAAGAGTTCCCCAAAGTCAGGAGGCCATAATAATATGATAATGCTTCATCCCTCACAATTAACATGTTATTATGAAGATACAGTGTTTAAAAAATGTATTTATATTTGATTCAACCTTTTCTTTATCATTCACCTAGACAGTACAGACAGTGGAACCTCGGTTCTCAAACTTAATTCATTCTGGAAGGCTATTTGAGAAGCCATTTATTTGAAAATGGAATCATTTTTTCCCATTAGAAATAATGTAAATTGAATGAATCTACTCCAGATCCCAATGATTCCCTGTTTTAACCTTTCTTATATACAGTACATGTCTAATGTACTGTTTAATCTATAAATAAACACTTTGAAAACAAAAAGGACATGAAATATAAATGAAAATTTAACAAAAAGGAAATGAAATGTACAGTAAAAAAATGAAAATTTACATACACACTGGAACTTACCTTTAATGCTGAGAGCTGTTGATGACTGAATGTGGAGAGGAGGGACCGAGGGATGTTATTGTTTGGGAGGGGAGTCCCCTTTCGTAAAGACGCCAGGTAGCTGTTCCTCTGGGCTCTTTCTCTCTTTTGTCCCCTTGCTCCACTAGAACAGTGATGAAGCTGTCCTCTTTCACCAACGTGGCCTCCAAGCCTCGGAAATGGGCACCAGCGTTGTCCGTTACGAGAAGTGCCTGGAATGGCAATTGTTTTTCCCAGCGGTATTTCTTCACACTTGGGCAAACACTTCATGAATCCACTCACTAAAAAATTGCCTGTTTACCCAGGCTGTGCTATTAGCCCTCCACATCACATTCAACTTATTCTTCATGACATCATTTTTCTTGAAAACTCACGGGTGTTCAGAATGGTAAACGAGTAGAGGCTTCCTTTTGAAGTCCCCACTTGCATCCCCAACAGTAACATCAGCCGGTCCTTCACTGGCTTATGTCCTGGCAATGACTTCTCCTCCTGTGTGATGTAGGTCTTCTTTGGTGTTTTCTTCCGGAAGAGGCCTGTCTCATCACAGTTGAACACCTGTTGGGGAACAGATCCCTCGGCCTCTACATATTCTTGAAATTCTGTCACGAAATTAGCAGCAGCTACTTTGTTAGAACTGGCAGCCTCCCCATGCCTCACTACACTATGAATGCCACCTCTTTTCTTACATTTATTGGCCTTAAACCAATCACTTTCAACACTCGTTTCAGGGGTGTCTTTCAGGAGGTCTGTATGCAGCATCTTTGCCTTTTCACATATCATTGCCTTCGAAATGCTATCACTGGCTAACTGCTTTTCATTTATCCAAATCAACAACAATTTTTATACCTCTTAAATTGCCTGTGATTGTTGTTTCGTGAGCACTTTCACACCCTTAGCAAAATCAGCACTCTTGATGGCCTCTTTATGTTTTAAAATTGTGCTAATCATAGATTTCACCTTGCCATACTTAGTAACCAGATCAGACACATGGACACTTCTATCATACTTTGCAATTACTTCTTCTTTTTTTTTTTATACTTTATTGATTTTTTACAGAGAGGATGGGAGAAGGATAGAGAGCTAGAAACATGGATCAGCTGCCTCCTGCACACCCTGCACTGGGGATGTGCCCGCAACCAAGGTACATGCCCTTGACCGGAATCGAACCTGGGGCCCTTCAGTCCACAGGCCGACACTCTATCCACTGAGCCAAACTGGTTAGGGAACAATTACTTCTTTTTAAAGCTCTATCATTCTCACAACTTTCCTTTTCACTTCGCTGCTATAACTTAAACTTCTTAGGACCCATGGTGATTTACTATATTTAATAATAATAAACAGCAACAAAAGCAAAAAACCATGAAAATATTCACAGGACAATTTCCTGAGATTTTAGCAACATGAGGTGTAGCAGTAAACTGACTCATATTCATGCATTCTCTTCTTTGTCACCTGAGGGTTGGTGGGTTGAGAACCGAAGTTTTGTTCAACAACCGAGACATTTTTCCATGAACAACTTGGTTGAGAACTGAATTGTTCGAGATGGGAGATGTTTGAGAACTGAGGTTTGACTGATAAAGGAATAGGTGTGGCTATATTCCAGTCAAACTGGAATCCAGTAAAACTATATCCTGAGAATATGAGAATCATAAAATATTGTCCTTCCTCTTCATGTTAAAGTTTAATAAAGACACAAACTCTTAACTAAAAAATTAAATAATAAATGTGGTAAGCATTAAAGTGGAGAGATATAAAGTTTTCTCACACAAGAAAAGAGGGAGCACATAATGGCCTGGGAGCAGTGGTGACGTCTTTACAGAACACATCAAGATACTTGTAGGAGTTGTCTAAGCAGAGGAGCTGGGGCCTGCTGTGGAGGAAACCCAGGCAGGAAGCTGAGACTTGGAAGAACTTGCAGTGCTGGGGGCTGTTGGTAGTTTGGTGTGGCTCCCTGAAGGCTGCTGCGGGCCAGTTTGCGGCATCTGCATTCACCTGTTTCGTAGGTCAAAAACCTAGGAGTCATCTTGACTCTTCTGTTTTCCTAACAACCCACATCCCATACATTAACAAATTCATTTAGTCGTACATCCAAAACACGTCCCGGATCTGACCATTTTTCTCTCGTTCCACTGTTGCCACCCTAGTGCAGGCTGTCATCACGTCTCATGTGCTCTCTTGTTAAAGTTCACCGAGTGGGTGGCTCTGCTTCAACTGTTCTCCCAAAGCAGCAGTTCTTTACAAAGGTGTGAGATGAGAGTCATTTCAAAAATATTAATGAGATCGGGTCACACTGCTCAAACCCTCTAGCTTACCCTGCCGTTCTTGCTCTTTTTCACACAGCAAGCTAATTGCTGCTCCAAGCTCTTTGGACTGGCACTTCTGTCTCTCTGAAGTTCCTCCCAAGATTACTTGGCTCATTAAGTCATTTCATTCAGTTGTCTGTGCCGGTGACTTCAGAAAGGCCTTCTCTGAAATGCAACTAAAATATGTTATTTTCTAGCTTCTTACCGGCCTTAGTTTTTTTCATAGTGTGTGTGTGTGTGTGTGTGTGTGTGTATTTTTTTTAAAAAAAAGTATTTATTTTTGTCTTTGTATATTTTCCCCACTGGAATGCAAGCACAAAGAGGGATGTCTAATTTATTACTATGTTGCCTGTTATTAAAGGTATTAGGCACATAGTAGGCTGCCAATTAATATTGGCTGATTCAATCATGAATGAGCAGAGTACTTGTTGGAAAGTGGTGGAGATGAGTGTTTGGAAATGAGAGTAACATACTTGGTAAGTAACATACTCTTTCACAAAATTTTTAAAAAATATGTTTGTATTGATTTCAGAGAGGAAGGGAGAGGAAGAGAGAGATAGAAACATCAATGATGAGAGAGAATCATTAATCGGCTGCCTCCTGCACACCTTGAAGAATAAAGGTCCATTGAAGAAGGGACTCCTGAAAGTAGGAGGACACAGGATAGTGTAGGGTGATTGCTGGAGGACAGGGGTCAGGATGGAAAAGTTATTTTTTTCCCAGAGGAGGAGGACCACATTTTCCTGAGTCTGGAGGAAAAGAGTATGCTGGAGAAAATTATCGTAGAGGTGTATATAAAGTATCTTTAGTCTTGATGAATTAGAAGGCCAAGTAAATTGTTTGGCTTGGGAGGGGACTAAAGGTAAGGCTTTGGTTAGTGCGAAGAGGTGGCATGTTATTAAGTTATTACTATGGGCCAGGCATTGTACTAACCACCCCATGTGAATTGTGTAATTTCTTCTACAGTTCAACCCCTTAAAAGCCATGTGGTTATTGTTGCCATTTTGCAGGTAAATTAACTCACTCCCAGAGAGGGCACGTGATTGTGATCGGTAAGTGGTGGAGCTGGGCTTTGAACTTAGGTCTCTTTGATGGCAGGGCCCATGTGTCAACCCTCATGTTTACTACTAAGGAGAAAGGAGAAAGGCTGAAATTCCTCATAGTGGCTATTCAACTCTTACTGAACAAAACAACTTGTTCTTACTTTCCAGGGGACAGATGATTTCTGCTGAAGATTGTGAATTCATTCAAAGGTTTGAAATGAAAAGAAGTCCCGAGGAGAAGCAAGAAATGCTTCAAAGTGAAGGCAGTCAGGTGATTGATGTAAACATTATATCGTGAAAACTTCCCCATGTCGTTAAAAATTCTAGAAATGTTTTTTAATGAGTATGTGATATTCCATTGAAGGTACACATCATATTTTAACTACAGATCCTTTTTTATTGGAAAAGTTGTTTTTTTAAAAAAATATATTTTATTGATTTTTTACAGAGAGGAAGGGAGAGGGATACAGAGTTAGAAACATCGATTCAGCTGCCTCTTGCACGCCCCCTACTGGGGATGTGCCCGCAACCCCAGGTACATGCCCTTGACCGGAATCGAACCTGGGACCCTTGAGTCCGCAGGCCGACGCTCTATCCGCTGAGCCAAACCGGTTAGGGCTATTGGAAAAGTTTTTGAGTAACTTCCAGTTTTCTTTGTTAATTTTGGAACAAGTGTTATATTGAATATGTTTATTCTTTTATCATTTTCTGCATTTCTGAAAATCTTCTTAGAATAGATTTCTAGAAGGGAAATTACTGTTTCAAAGTATATGATACTTTTAAAGTTACTGGACTTTTTTTGTAGAAAAAATAAACAGTTCCACAGTCCATCAGATTTTCTGATATGGGACCTTGATTGGCTGAAGGAGTGCATATACAACTCAGTCTGATTCTCACAACAATTTGTTATGCAAATTTCTGGGAAGTTTGGGAAGGAATGTATTGTTGGTACCAGTTTTATTTATTTATTTATTTTTTGGTTAATCCTCACCTGAGGATATTTTTCCATTGACTTTTAGAGAGAGTGGAAGAGAGGGGAAGAGAGAGAGAGAGAGAGAGAGAGAGAGAGAGAGAGAAACATCAATGTGAGAAAGACACATCGATTGGTTGCCTCCCACACGCACCCCAACCAGGGCTGAAGCCTGCAACCGAGGTGCGGTGCCCTGGACCCTTCAGTTCGAAAGCTGATGCTCTATCCACTGAGCCAAATTGGCCAGGGCTGTTGGTACCAGTTTTTGTTGAATTCCAGAGAGATTGTTACACAGTTGATAAATTGAAGAATGGAGACAGGTCAAAGCCTTCTGATTCCAATTCCCAGCACCTTTGTTGTTCTGCTTCCTAGTAAACACCAAAATAATATTTAATTGTCTACATAACTTAATCTTTATGTTGTCTTGGGTAATCAAGAGTTGATAGTGGCTAGGCCTGTCTATTTAAAAATGGTAAACGTTTTGAAATTTGTCACTAGAAATGAGTAAAAATCTGATGCAACTCATAGTATGGGTTTCCTATAACTCATCATAATATTTATAAAAGGTATACAGCTTTTTTAATTGAATTCTGTTAGTGAGTAGCTTTTGTACCCTAATTTAGACAAGCAAAATACAGGGGGTTGGCAAAAGTAGGTTTACAGCTGTGAATATGTGAAACACAGAGTTTATTCTTGTATTATTATTTTATTATTTACCATACAAACAACTGTAAACATTCTTTTGCCCACCCCATGTTATACTGAAATTTCATTAATATGTTGTGTTTGTAGTTGAAGACAATAATTAACATTGATTTCATTTTTTCTAGTGTGCTAAAACATTTATAAACCTGATGACTCATATCTCCAAAGAACAGACAGTTCAGTACATATTAACTATGGTCGATGATATGTTGCAGGTAGGTATAGTCTTTACTTAATACATTTGGTGACTTCATCTTTTTGTGTACTGCACAGTGACAACATTTTTGTAAGCTTTCACTTACAACACTGGTTCTCTTTTAGAATGTAATAATATATTTTTCTTCGTTATGTGAGTTGTAATTTGCTAAGAGTGATAAAGATGGGAAAGATGAAAAATACAGGCTATTTTTGTTGTTTTTCAGTACAGGAAGTAATCCATAGGCATTTTTCCTCCCGCAACACCTCTGAGTTCTTTGTGAGCACCAGTAATGTTTGGTGAGTCACTTGAGGCTTTTTGGATGTCTGAGTAATTACAGATGATATGGGTCCTTCTCTTCCAGTCATTCAGCAGGTTTCTATGCCCCTATGTTCCAGGCCAGTGTGAGGCCCTGAGTCTTCAGTGCTGAATGTAGGCAAGGTTCTTGCCCTCAAAAGCATGGTCCTTTTGAAGACGTTTTGCTAATCGTCTGAGACTTTTCTAGTTGGATAAAGTTTTTACTTACTGCCTACTGTCCCTGAACACAGAAGAGCCTCCTTTATTCACAATTTTGTATTTCACACCAGAGTATAATCTAGGTTTAGATTATTGGCGTATAGAGTAGTTCTTTTTGAAACAGGCTGTTTGGCTGTAAAATCCAATGCCTGTCTTCATGTCTTAGGAAACTTGAAGAAGAGTGTCCGTCTGGCTGCTTAGGGGCTGTTCTGTCAGTTTATAAGGAAAAACATATTTTGATGGCCTACTATGTGCCAAGCACTGTACTAACAGATTGAGAATACAAAGGTTAGGAAGAATGGTGCTGTCTACCTATGGGCCATCATGTCATCTATTGGGAATGAAGTGATTTTATAATGTGAGAATTGATATCCAACCTTGGGTGAAGCAGGCCTGTCTGAGAATGACCTTGGTCCTCTGAGCACTTTTTCCTTTAAAAAGTAAAGTAAAGAAAAATGGGGAATGTTGTGGTCTGCCTCGGCTATCCAGATTATTATGTGGGACTATACCTAGAATGAGGAGGCTGTGAGATTTATTCTACCCAATAATATAAAGAAAGTAATTTTTTTTACTTATATAGCTGTGAAAAACAAAATCTTTTCCTAGAGTTCAGTGTTTGTTTGCAGTATTTTATCTTTAAACTGCAGGTATGTAGGTCAGAGTATTGTGCTCAATTTTTGTTCAGAGTGGTTAAATTATTTTTCTTTAAATACATTTGGATTCATTTGTTTGTATTCTGCTCTAGTTTTTTTCTCATCTTTGTTTATTTTATTTTACTATTTTTGATTATGTAAAACATTAATATGCTTCCAGAAGTTAAAAACTATATGCAGAAAAGTATACTCAGAAATATCACCAACCCCTATCCCATCCCTTGTACCCCATTCCCACCTATCTCTTGTGGGTAACCAATATCCTAGATTTCTGGTTTATTTTTCCTGCTTTTCTTTTTTGCAAACATAGGTAGGTACATGTGTATTTTCTTATATTCTCTCTTTTTTTAAAAAATACAAAAATATGTACTTTGAGAAGAAGGGTTTTATCCATATTTTCTTAAAGGTTTGTAACTAGGGCTCCTGGGACAGTGATGGCTGGAAATACATTGTGGTGGTTTTTTTTTTTTAAATGTTTTTATTGATTTCAGAGTGAGGAAGGGAGAAGGAGTGAAGGATAGAAACATCAATGATGAGAGAGAACCATTGCACGCCCCCTACTGGGGATCAAGCCTGCAACCCAGGCATGTGCCCTGACCCGTGTCTTCCTGGTTCATAGGTCAACACTCAACCACTGAGCTACGCTGGCCAGGCTGGCAATACATTTTTAAGCAGGAATTGAGACCACAAAAGACTGGTAGAGGAAGATGGGTTTTAAAGTTATTTAAAATGTATAAAATATTTTCTGCTCTTTATGTATGTAAGGTACTTTGTTCATTTACACGCACAATTAAAATTTTAACTTTGGAAATTATCTACCAATGGAGTTAATGATGACCTGAATTTTGAGTCCTTTCATAAAGTCATCAGCATAACCATTTTCATTGTTACTCTAGATTATAGTGTTTATTATTTAAGGAATGGTAGTCTGTCCCTCAAATGGGGTAACTGTTAGTACAGACCAAAATTGAAATCAGGGTGTTTAAAAAGAATTAAATACTGATCTGAAAATTAAAATGATTGTGTGGTTGTTTGTGCTTTTACCAAATATTGCTACTTAGAAACCACACTGAGTGAACCAGAAAGTGTATTTTAGCCAATAATATGCAGAGAAAATTTAGGGGAGAGGTAGAGTTTGCATGATTTGAACTAAGAAATAATTGTTTCTCAATTCCTAAATCCACTTGCTAGTGTGAAATACTGTTTTTTGGCTCTCTTTATGTACCCTGATTTTTCTATCATGATATTCTAAGAGTAACTTTGCACATTTGAGATTTCTCTAATACTCCATTTCCCTTGCCTGCTTGTACATAGCATGAGATTCTTCCCGCCGATCCTTTCATCTACAGCTAACTTGTGATCTTTCTGCCCTCTTCCTATTTTGTTTGTGTGGCAGCAGGGTAGAGGGGAAGTCGGTCAGCAGCGCAGGCTGAGAAGAAAGTAATTTAGAATGCTACACTTTGCAGGGCTGGGGTCTGCTGTCTTGACTCACTTGAATTAAACTAATCATAATAATAGGTAATTTTATTTTTAAAATACCCCTGCCCCCAGCAATATTCCCCCGCCCCATAATAATAACCTCAGGGAGGCAAATCTCATACACACTGGAAAAAGAAAACAAACGAATTGATGGGACATAAAATAAAATGTTGAGTAGTAGTGCATGGTTGCCACATTCTTTAGGAAAATACATTCTGATTAGTGACATCATTCCTTTTCTTTTCTAGGAAAATCATCAGCGTGTTAGCATTTTTTTTGACTATGCTAAACGAGGCAAGAACACTGCCTGGTCCTACTTTCTGCCAATGTTGAATCGCCAGGATCTCTTTACTGTTCATATGGTAAATTTGAATTGATCAAATGTCTGGTTTAGGGAAGAAACACACCTGGGCCATTTATGACTTGATAACCTCCCAGTTCCCAGAGGAGTAATTGGTGTGGTGACTTTGCAAAGCAGTGTTTTCTTATTGGTGTTTAATAATGTGGGGATAAGGGGAAAGTAAAAGATAGGTTTGCTTTGATACAGTTAACGTTTTGTAGAGTGTAATGATGAGTCAGAATAATAGCCTTGTAATTGATGTGCAAATGCCTCTGGACATCTGTGACAGGTTTAACTGAATTTTACTTTAGAAACTAAATTTTGCTTTGAAGCAGCTATTGTGTTTAATTTTAATTAATTTATTTTTTATTTTTTCAATTAGCAATAATCGCACCTCGATAAACCTCATTGGCTACGATACTGCCACTGTGTAAAGCTTTAATTTTTATTTTAATTAAGCAATTACTTAATTGCTTTGTAACATTTTTGAATACAATGCTGTTTTAAACTTAACATTGAAGAATTATTTAAGGAGCATGTGGAGATGTATGAGAGGAGGGTTGAGAGAATAAGTCTTTGACCAAGCCTTTCTATTCTCAGCGTGGAGTGAGCCATGGGGTGGGAGAGCTCCTGAGGTTGCTCATCTTATTAGATGCCTTTAAGCTTTCCAAGTCAAAAACACTGTCAGTGAAACAATATTGAGCATATGAATTCTCTCTCTCTTCTTATATATCCATATTCATTTATGTACAAATGTACTCATATATTGTATATATTTTAACAATGACAAGAGAAATAAAAAAGGGGGACTCATGAAATAAACTACATTTTAAATAATAATTTTAAAAAATAATGTATTTTATTTTTTCAAATTGTAGAGGCTCGTTTTCACTATCTGGATACTGGTTTAAAAATCTTCCTAATATTGATGGTTTTATAATAAAATTGACAAATATTTTAAAGACCAAATCTAAAGTTAGGGTAAAGTTCATCATTATTAATTGTGTAGCCAAATCCATGTTTCAATTTCTTTATGATTTTAATTACTTTTGGGTAATCTTTACAGTTTTGAGGGTCAGATTGTTATTGGTTTATCACATGCAGATGAAGGAGCTTTATGCCAGGAGTAGAACCCTTAGGTCTTTCTCTCTCTTTTTTAATACATTTTTTATTAATTTCAGAGAGGGAGAGAGATTGAAACATCAATGATGAGAGAGAATCATTGATTGGCTGCCTCCTGCACTCCTCCTACTGGGGATCGAGCCCAAAACTTGGGCATGTGCCCTGACCGGGAATCGAACTGTGACCGCCGGGTTCATAGGTCGATGCTCAACCACTGAGCCACGCCAGCCAGGCATCCTCAGGTCTCTTGTCCCTTTGTCTTTGCCATTTTGATTGTGCTTACATTGCTGATTATATTTTCAACTCCTGGTTTCCTTACAGGAACCTTTTCAAGCCACTTATCTATTTTGTGGAAGTTAAGTCAGTTTAAAATAGGTAATGTATCTGTAAATTTACTTAGATAGGCACATGAAAATGTCAGTATGTCAACTTAGTGAATTAGTTGAGGTACTCCTGTTAGCCCTCCATGGTGTAGAATTCCAGATATGTCATGACACTTGAATATTTATTTGACCTGCTGACCTTAAAAGCGTGCCTCCATCACCTGGCTCAGCTGTATCCAAGTATAAGAACAAATATCAATCCATCAGCATAGGAATTATTTGGGAGTTAGCTAACCTTAGCCTTCTGTTTCCTACTAGGATCAATTATCGCTGAATAATTGGAGTTTTGAAACAATGACTTGCTTTCAGAAAGTTCTAAAAAAATATAAAATTGGATTTGTGTGTGGAGAAGTAGTATTTTACACTGCCTATTTTGTTTGTACATATACATATATATATTCAGACTTATTGTGTAGTTATTCAGGTATAATTGACAAATAAAATTATAAGATATTTAAGTGTACAACATAATGATTTGACACACATATACTTATAATACCTATTTAATAAAAAAAAATCATGATTGGTTTTATAGTTTGAAGAAAATTGAGAAATCTTTGAGTGAGGAAAACAGGGTATATTTTTGTATATCAAGAGAAATGGCTGTTTAATACTAGGATAAGTTTTATACCAAGATAAAGATTTTAAGTGTGAGAACTCACAAGCGGCTTTTAAGGTACTGGCTGGCAATTTGTTCTAGATTGCTCAGGACTGGCAGGTGATTTGGTGAAAGTCTGCTGCTAGAAGGATTTCTGTGTTCTTTGGATTTTTGCTCGTCTTATAATGAATCCCAGTCTTACTTTTGAAACTCAGAATAATATAGAGAATGTCATGAAATTTTTAATTTAACTAATTTTGGTTCACATTATTGGAAATATTTGAAAATACATTTTAACTATATTTAAAAATACATTTTAAAAAATGAAGTATAAACTATTTTTGGAGGAGTTGAGTGTTAAAAAAATACAGCAAAATGGTTACAAGTTCTGGTTTTTAAGGTATATGATGTGATTTTTAGAATCAATATAGTATTCAACTGTATTTCTTGTTTTTTTAGGCAGCAAGAATTATTGCCAAGTTAGCAGCTTGGGGAAAAGAATTGATGGAAGGCAGTGACTTAAATTACTATTTCAATTGGATAAAAACGCAGCTGAGTTCACAGGTAAAAGACATTTCTTTTAGTATCTTTGCAAGGAATGTAACATCTATTCTCTCTCAAGCTATTTATGGTAATTATGGGAAATGACAAAAAGAGTCATATATTAAAATAATGCCTACTCTTAGGTATGGTACTCGGCTTCACTTTTTCTTTCTTTGACTGGCTTCAGCTCCACCCTTTCTGTCCTTTCTGCCACTTGGGATTTTCCGTTCTAGATGGAAGTACCTTCTTTCTAGGTGGCTGCCAAGATCACACAGGTCGGAGGATTGAGAGGATCCACACAACTCCAAAGAGCATACTCCTGTAAGGCGTATGTGACAGGAAAAGAAGCTGCATCACGGAGAGAGTGCAGGCAAACTTTGGGGCTGAGAGACTTTCAGGGGCGGCACGCACATCTGTCTTAGGCCTCTGGACCACCAACTGTGGGAGAAATCTTGGCTTTGGGAGAGCTCTCCAGATATTTCTAGGGGATCTTTCATGCCCTTTTAGTCACTTAATCAGGCTGACTGTCTAAGTAGTTACACCAATAAACACATTGGCTTTGGGTGCCACCAGGGAGTTTCAAACTGTAAACAGCACTTTATACATCATTAGTTAATCCTCTCATTCTAGTCCTGGCCAAGAGTCCAATTCAGGTTTCTAGGCACTCCTGGGTAAGCATGGAGCTGCTGGCCCAGCTGTGAGATAGCCTCACAGTGACTCCTCAGGATTTCACTGTATCCTTGTGGGATTGGGCATTTAGGTCTAAGGTTAAATATGAAGCCTGCTTATTGGCAGTCTTGTTGCTTTCAGACCTCTCTAGCTCTACTTCCCATGGAGGAAATAGCTTGCTGGCTTAATGGCTGGGAAAACGACAAGTTTTCTGTTTTTGTCTTCATAGTTCCCTAGAACAGGGCAAAAGACAAGATACTTATGATGGCTTAGTGGAGTGTTTCTTTTATGCTTCCAGTATTAGGTGGCAAGGGGGAGACTTGGTGGGAATGGTCATCAGAAAAGGAGTGAAATGAAGGAGGAGGGGAGGAGTATTCTGGGGAAGAAAAGGTAGAAGAGAATGAGATTTGGGTGTTGGGCTGGTTTACATGAAGGAATGGGCCAGGAGAAGTAATACAGGAGAAGCAATATTGGTTGCTATTGTGTTGTAAGTGTTAGAGTTCAAATAAATGTCTATTTGAAATACATTTTTGGAAAGTTGACATTTAGATTTCAGCAACTGTTATTTTAATAGATTTTAAGTTGAAGCATAAGGGAGACACCAGGATATTTGGCTTAGATTGATTTTTTTACTTATTGCCTGCCTTTTGGGGGGAGCCAAATCGCTTTATATTTGGATAGGGCTATTTTGGAGTGTCTTTAATTTTTTTTTGTCAGTAGCATAAATATTAACACTTTTTGGCTTAGTTTTAAAAGTATTTTTACAAGAGCCACAAATATAGATTTTAGTGAGTTTGTGAGGCATTTAAAAAACCAATATATTTAGAACATGAAAATATTTTACAGTTTTTTTGATGTATTTCATTTGAGATCAGAATACTTAGTTAAATAGGTACATCCCCATTTTTTTGTGTGTATTTGAATTTACTTTTTCTTTGAGCAAACTTCATTCTGCTTTAGTGTTAGCTTTATGGTATAGTGGTAATGGGGTTCTATTGTAGCTGGATTCATAAAATGAGAATTGGCAGGAAAAAATGTGTAGTTTGCCACTACACATTTTGGGTTGTTTCATCTTAGACTTTTCTTCATAGGAATAACATTTATATTGTGTCTCAGATGATTAGTCATTTTTGGAATGATTAACTATGGTTGTAATCTTGCTGAGCAACTGGGGGGGAAATATTTCCTTCTTTAAATGTTTTTTTTCCCCAGTTTTAATTCTTTTTCTTTTTTTTTAATAAAAAAATTTCAATGTTGACACAATTGCAGGTGTCCCCTACTCCCCCACCCTTTGCCCACATCCACCCACCCCTGTCTCCCTCTCCTTTGGTCTTCACCAAACAAACTATTGTCTGTGTTCATGGGGAATGCATATTGATTTGAGAAAGAGAGAGGGAGAGGGAGAGAGAGAGAGAAAGAGAGAGAGAGACAGAGGGACATTGATTTGACTCATTGGTTGACTAGGTGGACTCGTGAATGTGCCGAGAGAGAGAGAGAGACAGACAGACAGACAGACACATTGATTTGACTCATTGGTTGACTAGGTGGACTCATGCATGTGCCTTGACTGGGGATCAAACCTGCAAGGTTGGCATATTGGGATGATTCTCCAACTAACTGAGCCACCCAGCCCGGGTATATGGGAAATATGTCTGTTATCACTAGTGGGAGCAAATATTTCAATGTCTAGAACTGTTTTCATTAGAAGTGGTATTAGATAAATGCTCTTAAAGACCTTTCCAGTATCTTTCTAGAGTACTTTTTATCACTGAATCTTTGGCTTTGTTTACGGGATAGCATTTCTGCTTTGCAAGTCCTTCTGCTTACAGAATGACTCTTCAGGGTTCCCAGGCCCAATCTGGCTTTGCTTCACAGAGTCTGGTCACTGCTTCTGCTAGGCCCTGGATGGCACTCTCTCTGTTACTGTGGGCAGCCACCTCTTCCATAGTGTTCTATCAGATTTAAATTATAGACTTCTTGTTAAAAGAAAGAAACATAGGATTATTTGGGATTTTATTTTCTACCTTGCTTAAATGTCATTTGATAACACTATATCTGGAAGGTCTCTTTTTCTTCAATGGGTTTTCTCTCTCAAAAAGGGACCACATTTTATGATTCTAATAGAAATAAATTTCCAAAAGTCCAGATTAGTTGAAAATTTGGATATTTTATTCTTTGATTTATAGCAACATTTAGGAGTATTATACTTGGTTATGGGGGTATGACACTTAGTAGATAATAGTTATTGCACAAAACAAAATAAAATTTCCATTCTGAAATTTATTATCACTTTTCTTTTGCATATTCAGCCTTTAACTTTCTACCTTAAAATTTCTTTGGTCATTTCTATATAACATGTAAGATTTTGATTTTCATTGTAACTTGTTAGCATTGTTGTGATAACTGAATTTTAAGTTCTGTGTGGTATCTTCCCATCATTAGGTACCTATTTCAAAAACTTGGCACAGAATATAGGGTGGATAGCTCAGCTTAAGACAGTTATCTTATTGGATAAACAATTTAGTAAGTAAATCCTGAGACTTGGAAATTTGTGCCAGCTTCATTCATGAAATTTAGTTGGAGCTTAGTATTCAGCTTACTATTGTTCCATATTTTATAATATATTGACTAAGATATTATATGGATGAGTATTATGATATTTAGAATATTTCATATCATCCCCATTCTTTTTATTAGTTGATACTCCATTAAGTAGGATTAGGAAAAAAATTATAAAATTTGCTTAGCTCCCTTTCATACACTGATAAATTAGGATAAAATTAAAAACAAAACTAAGTAATAAGTTATTTATTTTGTAATAGAAACTGCGTGGTAGCGGTGGTGCTGTTGAAACAGGAACAGTCTCTTCAAGTGATGTAAGTACATTCCTTCTTAATTCACTAGCCTCCTAACGCCCTGAATCTAAGTTATTTTGAGTCATAAACATTTAAAATTTTGAAGATGTTTACCAGTGCCCCAAATGTAAATTCATGGGTTTGATGTCACCTCCAGTTAGGTTAATGGTATTGTAAACACTGTATTTTAAATATTTATGGTCTCTGGTGAGCACTGTTCTGTGGGTACACATGAGACTTGTGCTTCCCTGTTGCTCTTCTTGGGCCACTTTGTGTCAGACCTGAGAATCAAAGCAAGAGTGAATTCAGATACGCAGCTGGAGCAAATACTCATAACATTACTCTCTTCAAGCTTCAGTTGTCTGATAAACTAATATCTTTCTAATAGATGCGTGAACATTGCATCAAGCAGTTGAAAACAGTTCAATAACCTTATGCACTAAAATTTGCTGCTTGCACTGTGTTGCTCAAAGCTTTATGTGGGGCTACATGGTGGGCAGAACCCCTTTCCCCCCTTGGTTGGACCAATCTCTCCCCATATTTTTGTAGAGCCAAAACTTAAAAGTTAAAACTAATCATGTTTCTCAAGTTCCTTTTTGGTTATAGCTATTTTCCCCATTTGGGATTGGTTTAACTTTATTGTACTCAGAATAGCACCAAAACTGGCAATAAGTTTGGACAATAGGGCTGGAATGATTGGAACCAGTTGAGAGAAAAATAAGGGGACAAAGGTTAGAAATGTAGGTGAAGTGCATCTAGCTTCATTTGTTGGAAACATCTCTGAAAACCTGGAAAGCATCGTTAGAGGATAGTGTCTACAGCCTGCCTGTAAGAGACCTAAATGAAGCTCTGTAGAAGACATTGAATGTCCATATTAATTACTGATAACTTCGTATTTTACATGGAACATACCTGTAGGTATTCTCTGAGATTATAGATGGCAGCAGAACCCACTTTCAAAGTCAGAGATGAGGCTTCTCTTGGGGCATGGGTTGAAGGATTTATCAAATAGAGTGTTAGGCCAGAAAGTGGCCATTAGCCTTCTGAAATGAAGTCAGAACAAGGTGTAGAACTAGATGAGTAATCTTGGGGCCAGGGTGGTGGGAAGTGGTGGGTAGTGTGTTAGGAAGTTCAGGGTAGTGTGTTAGCCTTCCTTTGATATTTATATTTTAATAGGGAAATCTGAATTGGTAGCCAATACTTACTGAGCTTTTACTGACATTGTTTTAGTTATTTTATATTTACATCTTCTTGAATATTTTGCACTCCTTGTTTGATATAGGTTTTAATATTAGCCATGTTTTATGGATATAAATAGTAAGGCTGTGCAGAAAGGCATACCAGCTTGCCCAAGATCATTCAGCTAATGAGTGGCAAAAACCTCAAAGAAATGAATTGCTTACTGAGAGAATTACTTTTGAGGTGACTGGAGTTGGATCTTTAGGCATTCCTGTCTCATAGCCTATTCAGATTTGTGAAAACATCCACATTACCTCTTAAAATCCCTTTAGTTTTCAGAGAGCATAGACAAGCAGTTCGGTAAACTGCATTACATGTTATCGCCACTTGATGTCAGTATAGAACAAATTAAAAAAGGTTTACACTGCAAAATGAGAGATAAATATGACCTAACAGTCTTAACTTTTAAAATTGTCATGGAAACATCATAAGTTATGAGTGGATTATTACAAACATTTTTATTACATAAGTGGAATTTTCTTAAGAGGAATACTATGATCTCTCAGAAATTTGGAGGCTTTAGAAAGAATCTGGGAATTTTTTATTTGTTTGTTTTGCCTGATCTTGAATTTCATGTAAGTGGAATCATATGCAGTATGAAGTCTTATGTGTTTGAGTTCTCTTGCCCAGGATTGTGTCAATGAGATTCATTCATGTTGCATTTAGTAGCAATTCATTCTTTTTATTGGTATGTAGTAATCTGTTAAATGAACGAATATACTGTATATTCGTAAAATATACTATTTTATTGCTATATAAATATCCATTCTCTATTGATGGATATTTGGGTTACTTTTAGTTTTTGACTATTCTGAATAATTTTGCTATGGATATTTTTGTATATATATAT
>NW_005353757.1:946051-1018714 GCF_000412655.1 Myotis brandtii
GTAGATGGTCTGGAGCACTTAGTTCTAGAATGGAATTGCTGGGTTATTTGTAAATTTTGTAGATATTGCCAATCAGTTTACGAAACCAATTTACTTATCCATGAACAAAGTATGAGCATTCCAGTTGTCCCATTTCTTACTGACACTTGATATTGTCCTATTATTTTTTAAGGTGAATGATAGAAGCAAAGGTCACACAAACATGTGTGCACACTCACTTTTTAGTTCCACAAGAAGAGATTCCTTTAGTAGTCGTGAAACATTAAATATGTTAGGGACTGTTAATTAGCAGTCCTCCATTTCATGTAAAACTGGCTTTTGGAATTTATTTTAGTAAATTAAGTGTTTTAAAAGTTCAATTTTGAGCTTCACTGATACCACTATACTGTGCATATTCATTCTCTGTGGGACAGATGTCTTTTACTGCAGTGTAGACTTATTTCTTCAAGTGCCCACAATTCCAAAATTTAGATGAATATTATCTTTACTCTTTCTTATTTAGTTTGTACTTAAATCCCAGCATTATGGAGATGAGCATTGAAACATTTTTGTAACGTTAGTTTTCCTTTGGTACAAAGTCACTGAAGTTTTTATGTTTATCTTTTGTTGCCTGCCAACTTTGTAATTCCTTAATTCTTGAATTCCCTTGTAATTCTGTAGAGTATGGTTCTCTGAGACCATATTCACCAGGAAGGTGAATTCTGTCAGTTGCTATTTTCCCTATGAAGTGGTTATTCCACTGTAATATAGGAGAGTTTGCATTTCCAGCAACACTGGAAAGTTTACCCAAATGATATTTTCTTAAATGTACTGAGAAATAGAAATAGTTTTTTTCTACCATTGGAGTTTGCTGAAAAGGGTGCATGTGGTGGCCAGTTCTCAAACCCAGGATGTCTGGCGCAACCCGGAGAGCTCCTGCTCAAGCATGAAGAGAGTGGATTCCTATTGCCCATGCAAGATTAGCTCACTATTTTAATTTCAGCAAATTACATCACCTTTTAAGCCTTGGGTTCCTCATCTAAAAAAAAGGGGGGGGGTATCATAATATTTCCCTTTTGTTCTTTATTAAAAATTTTAGTTTTTAATTTGTTTGAAAGTATGCTGAAAAATATCATATACATGTTAATTGTTTTTATAAAAAGAAATTCTTTTTTTTTCTTGTTTAGACAGTGTTTTGGTTAGTTATTGAGGATTATAAGACTCAATTTGATTATTAAAAAAAACAGAAAAATTTTACATCAAAGAAAAACTATGGTTGAATGACATTTAAGCAAGTAGTAGTCGGGAAACAAGACAAATAGTTATCTAATACATTTTTATGTGTGTATATATTTTTGTTAAGTCAGTCCAAATACAGGTAGTTTTTTCCCCCCACCAGATAAGTGAATTACTTTAGCAATTTAAATGGACACTATTATCTGGCTGAATGAACTCTTTTACCATAAATATATTCTAGTAAAACAGGATGGCATAAGGTGTAGCCAAAATTGATTACATAAGAATTTATGTAAATTCTTAAATTTAGATGACTTAAATTAAAAAAAAACTAAACAATTATATAAGATTTATAATTACAAAACAGATTTATTTGGGGCTTCAAAAAGAAAGAGGATAATAGTACTATGTTGTATATATTGCTGCAGTATTGATTATTATCAGTATAAATTTTTTTGTCAAACTTGTAATTATCAAACTGTATCTATTAGAGCCCCATTCCTTTGGTATTAGCGTAAGATTTGAACTTTGTTTTATTTCTTTTTGTTCATTCATTCAAGAGATATTTATTGAGTGCTTGCTATGTACAGTGACTTTGTGTTTGGAAGGTGCAATATTTCATCACCACAAATACTACCTCATCAGTTTGGTGGTTCTTTTTTAAAAAAAATATTTTTTTAATTGATTTCAGAGAGGAAAGGAGAGGGGGAGAGAGAGAGAAACATCAATGATGAGAGAGAACTATTGATTGGCTGCAGCCCGGGCATATGCCCAACTGGGATCGAACATTGGCCTCTAGGTTTATAGGTCATTGCTCAAACACTAAGCCACATAGGCTGGGCAGTTTGGTGGTTCTTGATATTGTCCTGTAAGTTAGACTGTTATTCTACTTCTCAGTTCTTGTTTTGTTTGTCTGTGTTTGAAGTCCTATGAGATTTCAGGATTTCCTATTAATGTTTATAGCTCTTTCATAGAGTACTTTTCAAATTAATGTCTGCGAATAGCATAGGAAATTCCAGCAAAAAGAAAATTAATACAGTAAGAAAAGATTAAGTTAGAGTCTGTATTGAACAATATGGAGGACAGTAGTACATTTATATGTAATTACCATGGAAATCAGATTAAGAGAAATGATAATATGGAATTTGGGGGTTTCTATGTTTTGTCTTTTTAAAAAAACATTATCTTGCTAGGCAGAAAACAAAAATGACTTCACTTGGAGAAAATATACAGGGTTGGGAAAAATAGGTTTACAGTTGTTCATATGGAAAATAATACAATCGCTCTATATAAAAGCCTAAGTGACCATTTGACCGGTAGCTATGACACACAATGACCACCAGGGGGCAGACGCACAATGCACAGGCATGGAAACATGGAACAGACTGATGAATCTCAGCGGGTAGGGGGGCGGGGGAGGGTGGTAAGAGATTAACCAAAGATCTTATATGCATATCTGAAACCGGCTCTCTGACATCCCCTGAGGGCTCCTGGATTGTGAGAGGGTGCAGGCCAGGCTGAGGGACCCCACCGGTGTACGAATCTGTGCACCAGGCCTCTAGTAATTAATAATAATGCAAGAATAAAATAAACTTTGTGTTTTGTGTACTCACAACTGTAAATCTACTTTTGCCCCTCCTGTATTTTAAAATGTTAGGTTCTCCTTTTTTTCCTTCTAAAGCCAAATGGCAAAATAGAAAAAAATAAGATCAAGTACAATAAATATTTAATTATTCACTTAGCAAACAAGCATTTTTAAAGTGCTGTTATTTACCAGGGACTGTGTCTACATGCTGAGATTAAAAAAGACTCCTCTTTTGCTCTCTGGTGTAATGGGGATCTCTCACACACACACACACACTCACACACCAAGGGCAAGAATAGAGATTTATATGTGACATCATGAAAGGAATTAATTCCACCTGGAGAAATCAGAATACAATAGTAGATGCAGCAGCCAACAATTGTTGAATATCATATGATATTAACTCATACATTAACGAATGAAAATATCCCTACACCCCAGGAGATCTGTCCCTGTTATCCCCATTTTATAGGTAGGAAGCTCATACATACCTTGTAAGTGGGTGAGTGTGATAGGCTGGTTCCAGAGCCTATGTTCTTCAACATTGTGACACTGCAACTTTCTTTCATGGTGGAGGAGTTAACATTTGATTTAGGACTTGCAGCAGCAGGTGAGTCAAGTCAAGTGGAGAGGAGAATGGGGAAAGAGCTTTCCAGTAAGTAGTTGTAGATAGAAATCTGGTTCTCAGGTTTAGGTCAATGGTGATCCTAACATTTACCATGTTAAGTAGGGTGATAAGATATAAGACAGGTAAAAATTAGGTGATAATTCTTTCAAGAAACCTTCATGTATTGGGAAGAAAAAGATGCAGAGATTGGTACAAGATTTAAGGAGAGTATAAAAATGGGTAAGAATTGAGTATATTTAGAAGCTGAGGAAAGGAAACCAATCAAACAGAGAGAGTGAAGATTCAGGAGAGGGGTCTGAATGATGGATCATTCATTATGTGGGAGGAGTGGGATACAGACCTTGCTGGGCAGTGGGTCTTGGACAGGAAGATGTCTACCTTCTCCTAGGTGAGAGAGAAGTAACAATGGGTATAATGAAGTTCAGTTTGGAGAATGAGATGTTGATAGCTGAGTGAATCTCTTACTAATGTTCCCTATTTTTTCTCTTACTGCTGAGAGTGAGGGCAGAGACTAGGACAGGAGGATAGTGGTGAATAAGTGGCAGAGACTCTGGGGAGTGGCAGAACAGACTAGAATTGCTTGATGCTTTGCATGATTATACAATTTTCTGCAGCAGTATCATATTACCGTTGTGTAGTATTAGAGATGGTGACAGGTTAGATTGATTGAAGGCTGATTTACTTTCTTTAAAAATATTGAATAGTTTATACATGAGATTACTGGGACAATATAAGTGAAAGACAAAGAAGTGATACAATTTACTTAGTTTAATTGAAGGCAATAATTCAGTCATTTACCAGTGTTGTCATCACTATATCCTTTGAAAGTAATTTCTAGAATGGTATTTGGATTACTTCATAATGTATAATAGGAGAGAGCATAGTTTTAGAACCAGTGTCTTTTATATGTTCATTTATAATATGAATCCTGAAGCTATACATAACAACAAAGAGTCCGTATTTGAAATGTGTCATGTATTTCAAAAAGTATGGTAAATGGACACAGAAAAGAAAGACATACAATGAACGAAGAAGTTTTTGTGTTGAGAGGAATTGTTGCTAAATGGAAGAGGAGAGAATACCTTAAGTTGCCTTTTAATTGAGGATATGTAGAAACCTTGCTAAGTCTGTTTCTCTAAATAAGAAAGGTGGAATTCCTCTTTCACAGAAGATTACTACCTGCTTACTTAATTGGAAGATAAACATTTTTTTTCCCATTAGGGAATATTGTTTTAGAACTGAAGATGCACTATTATTTTGGTCATTGATTTCTGCTAATGTCTTGGTTTTCAGACAAATTATATTACCACATTGTTTGTGGGTAGTTTTTATTGCGCGCTAACAGGTGGCGTGGGCCATTTTTGCTAATTTTTTGCGCAAATGGCAACGTTCAGTAAAATTACGATAACTTTAGTTTTGCATATTTTTTTTCAATGAAACTTTTTGTGATTTACTATAAAATGTATACTGAATTATTTTTCTTAAATTTTAAACAGACAAATACTGGAAAAATCACTGGAAATTGAAATAAAAGTAATAAAATATGTAAAAATTCCGAAACGTATAAATACGTTTCCCGCATACAATGTGTTACTGGGTATATTGTACTTTTGGGCAACTATGTTCACTACTTGCTAGGTAAAAATTTAAGATAACCTTTTCTGTTAACTTTTGATTAATCTGTCAAATATACTTTTATCATTATGTTTTTGTATTTGAGTGCCTGGAATTTCTTTGAAGTGTTGGGTTTTAACAAATGTTGTTTAAGTTAAAACACTGTGAATTAGTGTAATAGTGAATTTATAGAACATCCATGAGTCTCTCCTTCCTTTTCTTCTTTTTAAAAATTATTTATTAGCATGTTCTTTAAAGCTAGAATCTGAAATTATCTCTTGTCTCTTCATTTCTTATAGATGTAAGGCTCACGGTAAATATGTAGAGTAGAGCCCAAGCCAGATGTCACTACTAGCTTTGCTAAAATGGAGGAGCCTATATATTCCTGGGAATATTATACCTGTTCATTTGTAGTTTCAGATTTAACCACAATTTCTCTAAGACATTGCTTTTGAACTAACAGCTTTTAAAAATTATAGAGTCTTTTTCAAGTGTTTAATTAGACTTTTTATATGCTGTATAGTTTTTTTTTAAGGTTCTTGTTTATTGCGTTTCTATGAAATGTCTAGCTGTATGCTAAATGAATTACTTTATTAGTTCTAACAATACTTTCTCAGGTGCTTGGAGTAGGCATCCTCTTTAAGGATGAAGAAACCAAGTATTGAAAAGGTTCAGTAGCCCTAGGTGGTTTGGCTCAGTGGATAAAGCGTTGGCCTGTGGACCAAAGGGTCCCAGGTTCAATTCCAGTCAAGGGCACGTACCTCGGTTGCAGGCTCCTCCTTAGGAGGCAACCTATTGATGTGTTTCTCTCTGTCTTTTCCCCTCTCTCTTCCACTCTCAAAATCAATGGAAAAATATCCTCGGGTGAGAATTAAAAAAAAAAAAAGTTCAGTAACTTGACGAAGATCATTCAAATATGGGTCTGTCTCAAAGTATACACTTTTATCTTTTTAATTTTATTGTTTTTTGGTCTTTCTCTAATTATGAAGAGTAGTATTCTCCATATAGTGCCTCTATTCTTGGGAAATGAAACATTGCAAAGTAATTATCAAACCATACCAAAGATATAATTACTATATTCCTCCATTTCTCTATGTATGTATATTAAGTAGTCTTGACCTGTGTAGAATTTGGCAGAGAAGATCAGCTTTATTTCTAAAAGGCAGAGAGAAATGCAAAAATGTGGATTGACTTTTGAAAAAATATTAGGGGATTTTGAATGTTCCAATGGTAAGAAACTCTGGTAAAAAAAAAAAAAATCCAGACTTTTTGTATGTGCATGGTCTCATGGCTTTCAATGCTTTCCCAGTCTTAAAACCTTGTACTTCTCCTTGCGTAGAGCTCTCAGTATGTGCAGTGTGTTGCCGGGTGTCTGCAGCTGATGCTTCGGGTCAATGAGTACCGCTTTGCCTGGGTAGAAGCAGATGGGGTAAACTGGTGAGTGCTCTTTTACTTTTAATGTAGAATAACATTTAAAAGCATCTATCCTTGACATTTGCAAAGAAATTAATAGTATTAATCATCCAAAAGAAGTATTTAACTTTTTTTTATGTCTGTTTAACAGTGAATTATGCTAACCTTCAGAGAAATCAATAACTAATAACTACCAGATGGAATGTTTCACCTTTCCCTTGCTTGGTCTGTGCTATTATAAGAGGTTAAGGACTCCTAAAAACCTTATCTTGATAGAACAAATTCCAGGCACTCAGAATAGAAAAGCAATCATAAAGGTATCTTGTGGTAAATGCAGGCAAAAATCACTAATAAAAGGTCTTATGCAGAAAAGAGTGAATATAAGCCATTCTTTGTAATGCTATACAGTTAGTCCATTTTTTGTGGGGTCCTCATTTGCAGGTCCAGAAACTTTGAGGAACTTTCTCAGGTTTAACAAATGTATTTTTACAAAGAACCCCTCAACCGCCCCCCTCCCCCCAAAACACACAAATGAAATCCTTTTACTACCAGAACGCCAATTTATTTATTCATAGTGAGACAATTCACTGTTCTTAAACCAAATACTCTTTTAAGTTAGTGAAGACATTGTTTCTGTCACACGTTGGAAAAACCTATATAGGAAGCTAGTTTATCAACAGAAGGTTGCTTAGTGAACAAGGCTTCAGAGTAAGAAAAGTTGACTGAACAATCCTGGTGCTGTGTCAGCCTATAGTAAACAGATTGTTAGTGAAAACATTTTAGGTACAGTGAGCCACCCTTATCATTTAGGAGAAGTTTTGTGTCATGTAGGGAACTGTTTACCATCAAGTTCCCAGAAGCCAGCCAAGGGCCAGCTAGTTTTGTAGGCAGACCTTTTTAAGGATAGCAGTCACAGGACGATGATGTTAATAAAGGTAGACAAAAATGATGATGTTTTCAGTCTGTTTATCTTTTTAAAAAAATGATGCAATATTTTGCCAATACATTAGAAAGGATAATTTTTATCTCACTATTGATATTATTTTCCAAGGTGATTTCATTCTTCAGTTTTCTTATAATTTTAGCTGTTAATTGTTTTTAGCAGTAGTTTGGAATAATAAATGAATATTTATCAAATATTGTCTAGGATGATGAAATAGAGTAAATCTTCAAATTATAGACAACATAAAAGCACTAATCTCCCATACTGTATCTTAGGTTTCAAAGACCTGCGTGGTAATAGCAAAATAAATTGAATTTAATTCTATTAAACGAAAAGTAGATACTATTTTTTTCCCCCTTTGGAAGACTGGTAAGAGAGAATAAAAGGCACAAAACGGCAGTCCCCCCTCCCATCCCCTCCCCCACAATTTAAGCATTTTTTATTGTTGGTCATTTATGTTAAGACTTTATTTATATTAAAATTTTTTAATGTTGACATTATTGCAGGTGTCTTGCCTTTTGCCCCCCTTTGCCCACCTTCACCCACTCCAAGGTATCTTTCTGTTGTTGTTGCATTGGTAAATGGGATTGATTTTTGAATTTCTCTTTCTGAGAGTTCATTATTGGTGTATAAAAATGCCATTGATTTTGAGATATTGATTTTGTATCCTGCAGCTTTGCTGAATTCATTGATTATATCCAGTAGTTTTTTGGTAGAGTCTTTAGGGTTTTCTATGTATAATATTATGTCATCTGGAAATAATGACAGTTTTACTTCCTCCTTTCCAATTTGGGTTGGCTTCTTTTAGCTTAGAGCTAGGGGTAGATTTGTGGTTGGGCCGAGGCTCCCTGAGGTCAGTCTCCACCTGTCAGCTCCTCTGCTTCCCCCTTAAGGTTGCCTGGTCTTCCTCCTGAGCCTTCCGAAGAGAGTCTATAGGATGGATCCAGGCTAGTCTAGCTCAGGCTAGTTGGTGCCCTGCTTAGAGATTACGCAGTCAGGCACTCCATGAGGGTGAACTACTCTGTGCTTCAAAGCCAAACTCCTCATTTTCTGCCAGAGACTCCAACTCGAATCCCCCCGAAGGGGGCTGGCTGCAGGTTTGGGTTGAGTACAGCCTGCAGTCTCCTCTGCAGGAGCAGGTTCAGCCAACTTTGTGTGTGTTCCACACTCTACAGTGTGGGCCCAAATCCCAAACCTGCACCACTCCCCCTTGCTGCTACCAGGGGTGGGCAAACTTTTTGACTCGAGGGCCACAATGGGTTCTTAAACTGGACCGGAGGGCCGGAACAAAAGTATGGATGGAGTGTTTGTGTGAACTAATATAAATTCAAAGTAAACATCATTACATAAAAGGGTACGGTCTTTTTTTTTTTTTAGTTTTATTCATTTCAAACGGGCTGGATCCGGGCCGCGGGCCGTAGTTTGCCCACGGCTGTCTAACCCAGCAGTCAGAGTCCTGAGCCAACTGCTCAGGCTGGGCTGCTAACAATAGCGCTCATTCACTGGGAAGGTGCGGTATCAGCCTCCCAGGAAGACAGAGTTGCCCTCGTTCCCTCTGTCTGATGCCACGTATTTGTTAAATTACTATGTTTAGGTTTCTTTGGGCCTTTGTGTCCTTTGCATCTCCTTAGTATGCACTTCATGCTCCACTGTATTCAGTCAGGGCTCTTGCTCCTAAAGGAACCCCTTCCGTATTTTGGTGAACAAGAGCTTTATGTTGCTTCATTAGGGTATTTCTTGTGGTTAATGTTTGGATATAGAAGACTTCTCTTTTCAACAGAATTATGTATGTTGTAGACAATTTTAAACTCTCTTCAACTTGTTTGCAGTGCTCATCTTTGTTGACCATGCCTCCTTTAAAACCTTTCTGTCTTGCTTTCAGCAACAGTGTATTGTTGGCCCTGAGCTCTCCTTAACCCCTCTGTTCATTTAAAATTTTTTATTTTAATAGAGGTAATTCAATATGAAGAAGTGTTAACTAGGTATACATTTGTTAAATAGGTTTCTGAAAACAAGCACATAAAAGGACTCTCAAGAGTCAGAAAGGTAGCAAGTGCAGATACGCCTAAAGCTGGGGAACAAAGGTAAGAGGTTGTAATAACTAAATTTACATGTTTCAAGGAGGGGCAAATGAAGCTCCCATTTGACCATAGAGGGGGATGTACTACTCATCTGAGGCTTGTTCCCCTGAGCTCAAAGCAGAGGACTCATAGGTCGGGGATCCAGACAGTTGTTGCTGTCTCTGAGGGTGCTCAGTGAGGCTTGTTCTGCCCGAGCTGTTGCTAAATGAATTCAGCTGCTGCCATGGGAAAGAACAGTTGCTACAGGGTGAAGAAATGCTGCTGAGTAATATTCACAAGAATAGGAAGCCAACAGGAGACACTCCCTTCTTCCTCCATCCTGTAGTCAGCCTCTAGCACCTTCTACTGGCAGAACCAGCTGGTAAAGAAGAAATGTGGCTTAAAGTCTCAGCCACAGTATCACAAAGTGTAGAAGGCTTACCTTAATAACTGGAAGAATCAGAGAGAAAAGGAAACCAGATATTAGGGTGTTAATAGAATAAAATTGCATGATTTTACAGCTGTTGAAATACTGATATTAATATTAAATAAATGCAGGTCTTAAATAACCAAAATAGAAAAGACTCAAGGGAGGAATCATGCATGAGAAAATGAAAGGCAATTCAGCAATTTATAACTGCTTACAAATAACAGAAATGGAGAAATGGTGCAAATATGAACCTTCCAGTAAGTTAGTAGTAATAGATTATAAAATTAAATTTACAATTTATTTATATTAATAGACTTTTATTTTTTAGAGCAGTTTTAGATTGACAGAAAAATTGAAAGTGCAGAGAGTTCCCATATATACCTGTCCTTCCATAGTTTTCCCTATTTTAACATCTTGTGTTAGCTTGCTACATTTGTTTTAATTGGTGAACCAATAATGACCTATTCTTATTAACCATGGTCAGTAGTTTACATTAGAACTCATTCTTTGTGTTGTACATTCTGGTCATTCTTTATTGGCCTAATTTGATGGTTTCTGTTCCTCCTTGTGAGAATGAGGGATTCCCCTTGGAAATTACCTTAGTGGTCTTTCTTGGTGTAACCTCTTTCATTTCCATTTAGCTTTCCAAATTTTCATGTCAGTAAAATAGGAGGTTGAACTAGAAGCTTCTGAAGTTCTAACCCCCCAATTCAGTGACTGGCTGTGTCAAATTTAGACTCATAGTGGGTTTTTTGCCAAGCTAATTCCTTCTTTTCTTTCTGAGTTTCCTAAATATTTTTAAAGCTATACATGATCCTCTTGGTCATCCAGACTCAAATCTTGATATAACATCTGACTTCACCAAGATGTACATCCATTGTGTCACCAATCCTGTTGATTTTAGCTTTTTTAATGTCTGTCAGATTCTTTTTACCCTTCCTGCTGTTGTATTACAAGTTGGTGTGTCCTTTCTCATTGCTTCCCTGCAGTCCTGTAACTTTTGGAGAGACTTAACTGAAGCTGTGCTGCAAATGATCCTCTCCGAGTAGGAATCAAGCTTGCTTGTTATTGCTCGCAGAAAAGATACTGAGGACATACTTTTGTTCCATTAGTACAAAAAGAATAGTCCATTATTTCTTTCTTGTTACACTGTCATATTAAATGTTTTAATGTGTGTTCCTTTTCAGCATAATGGGAGTTTTGAGCAACAAATGTGGCTTTCAACTCCAGTATCAAATGATTTTTTCAATATGGCTCCTGGCGTTCAGTCCTCAAATGTGTGAGCACCTGCGGCGCTATAATATCATTCCTGTTCTATCTGATATCCTGCAAGAATCTGTCAAAGAGAAAGTGACAAGAATCATCCTTGCAGCATTCCGTGTAAGTGTTTTGTGGCATTTTTTTATGGTGCATGTGTGTGTGTGGCATTTTCACCGTGGAGTATGTTCCAGGGCTTTTAGCAGGTTGGAAAAACTTACTTGTTCTTCATGTAGTTATGAAACTATGGTATCTTGGTGGACATAGAATAAAAAAAAAAACCCCACTAATTTGTATTTATGCCATGGGGGAATGGGACAGGTGGGAGGAAACCATTTAAATGGATGAAATGTATGAGTTATATAATGCTTGTAAGAAAATGTAATAGCATTGAACTTAGATAGAGGAAGTCCCTTTTTAAAAATATATAACACATAGATACAGACAACAGTATAGTGATTGCCTAACCAGAGAGAAAGGGGTGTGGGAGGTGGAAAAGGGTAAAGGGGAATAAAGGGGAACAGAAAGAGACTTTACTTTGGGCAATGGATGCATGATGCAGTGTGCAGATGTTTTGTTGAGTTGTGCACTCAATATCACCCCAATAAACTCAATAAAAAAAGGAAGTCTTTGTTGTTGTTGCAGTTTTTTCTAAGAGACTATGATTGAGGCTTTTCTCTTATGGAACCCTTATTGTGGTATGGAATTGTATTTCAGATTTTGGATCTACTGACTAGCAGTATTTCTGAGGCAACTATAAAATATGTGGTAGACATGCAAATCCAAGCTATTGCTTCAGAATCTGTTTTTAACTAATATCACTAATATCTTCCTAATTTTGCTAAGCATGTAGAAATAAATATATAAATAGGTGTGTAATTTTGTTTTGTATTTAAAAATAAAAATGTCATCTTATGATAAATACTATTCTATAACTTTACTCTTAACAATATCTAATGAGTATGTTTTCATTTTTATATGTGTACATCTTCAGTTTTCTTTTTAATGGCTATATTCTGCTGTGTTGATGTAAAGCAGTTTATTTAACCAGTGTTCTGTTGATGGGTATGTAGGGTTTTTCTACATATGTTTGCCTGCTTTGATGAGAATTTCTGTTGGATATTGTTCTAGAGATGGAATTGCTGAGCCAAAGAGTATACTTTTCTACAGTTTTGATAGATAATATTAAATCACCTTTCAAAAATGTGCAAATTTGCATTTTTTTCAACTATGTATTGGGAATGCATGTTTTTCCATTCTTTTCCTTGCATTTCATATAATCTTTCAGTTGTTACAAAAATTAGGTGAAAAAATGATATTATTGTTTTAAATTTGTATTCTGTTAATGAGTGAAGCTGAACATCTTTTAATATTTTAATCAGGCATTTATATTCCTCCTATAAATTGCTAATTCATAGCATTTGTCACATTTTAATTTTTAAAATATGATGTGTAATAACTTTTCTAGATGTTTGTAGTTAATAATAATAGTAATAACTAATGTTTATTGAGAGTTTATTCTGTGTCAGGCACTGTTTTAATTGCTTTAAATGTGTTACGCATTCAGTCTCCCCAAGAGCTCCGTGCAATGGGCATGAGGCCACAAGCGGTCACATAATTTGCCAAACTAGCCAGAAAGCAGCAGAGCTGGAATTCAGACTCAGGCAGTCTGACTCATGCTCTTAGCCACTATGCTAACCTGTCTTTGATATTGAGAATAATAAATGTTATAATTTATTGAGTGATTTTTATGCAATGCCTAATTTAATCTTTATGATAATCCAATACGTGCTATTACTATTTTTTATTTTATGCATGAAGAAACCAAGACTTGGAGATTAATTCCTCAGTTACTAAGTGATAGAATTTCAGTGAGATATGTCTGGCTCCAAAGCCATCTTCTTAACCACTCTGGCATCTTCTTTTTTCTTTTCTTGGGGCATTTTCTCAGGAACCTCAGAAAAGGAGAAAAAAACATGAAAAGGAGAATTATGAGTCATGTGACAAGGAATTCCGTTTTCTTTGCTGAAAATACCAGCTGTGAAAGCATCTGTGAAAACTCCATGTTTTTCCTAGTTGCCTAACAAGGGTTGAATGAGTGACTAAAGGCATTGAGGAGTGAAGTTCAGTGTAAATTTCATTGAAAGAGTGGAAAATGAAATGAAAGTGTGAATGTCTAGATATGATAAATGCCAGTCATCTGTTGACCAAGTGTTGTTCTATGTATTATATTTGTTTTTGACTATCCTTATTTATAAAATGTAATATTTTTTCATATAAAAAATTGTTCTGTGGCTTTTGAGAGGTTTATTCTTAAGAAATAGGTAAATGTGGTACCTCTCTACTCTTCTGCCGCAGTGTATTGGCTCTGCCATTAGTTTCTTTACAAACTGTCTACATGAGGTAAATTTCAGTCTCGACCAGATAAAGCAGTAATCAATCCTTAAATCAGAGTAGGTTGTATTAATGAGACTCTGAAGTCTTTTAGTAGTTAAGGTGAACATATTTTTTCTTCTACTTGAATGTTTCATTATCCATATTCTCATTTATTTAATAAAGGTGAAATTCTAGAAATAGGATCTTTTGACAGTTTCCTTCTATTGCTAGAGTTCAGTTAAATTCACAAACAAGTTTTGAATCCCATTTATATTCCAGCTCCATTATGCTAATTGTTAAGAAACACAAATGCCCAAGATACAGCTTGACACATAAGGGCTTGTTGTTTAGTGAAGACAGAATATGTAAATATATAATGTCATGATCAGTAATGCAAGGCAGTGATCATAATATACAGGAGTAAAGGTAACATGAGAGAGGTGGAGGGTAAGAATAAGGAGTTTTGCCCTTCTTAGCAACATTCAAATATACAATCTATAATAATAAAATATTAATATGCTAATTAGACCAGACAGCCGACCATCCTTCCAGACGACCTTCTGGACGAAGCCGAAGCTGTGAGGGCTGAGCCCCTTGCATGAATTTTGTGCATTGGGCCTCTAGTACAGTATAATTGACTATCGTTACCATGCTGTACATTACATCCACAGAACTTATTTATTTTATAATTGGAAGTTTGTACCTTTTTAACCACCTTCACCCATTTCACTCACTTCTCACTTCCTTCTTCTTGCAATTATCAATCTGTTTTTTATACCTATGAGTTCATTTTTTTAAATTTTTTGTTTTGTTTTTAGGTTCCACATATAAGTGAGATCATACAGCATTTGTTTTTCTCTGCCTGACTTATTTCACTTAGAATAATGCCCTAAAGGTCCATCCATGTTTTTGCAAATGGCAAGATTTCTTGCATTTTTATGGCTGAGTAATTTTCTTTATTCATGGATACTTAGATTGTTTTCATATCTTAGATTGTGAATAATACTGCAATGAACATAAGGTGCATATTATCTTTTCAAGTTACTGTTTTTCTCTTCTTCAAGTAAATACTCAGAGGTGGAATTGCTGTATCAACTGGTAGATCTATTTTTAATTTTTTGAGGAACCCCTGTACTGTTTTCCATAGTGGCTGTAACCAGTTTACATTACCATTAACAGAGCATTGGTACTCCCTTTTCTCCAAATCTTCCCCAACACTCGTTATCTCTTGTCTTTTTGATGATAGCCATTCTGACAGGTGTGAGGTGATACCACATTGTGCTTTTAAAAAAAAGTCTTTATTGATTTCAGAGAGGAAGGGAGAGGGAAAGAGAGATAGAAATATCAATGATGAGAGAGAATCATTGATTGGCTGCCTCCTGCATGTCCCCTATTGGGGATCAAACCCGCAACCCAGGCATGTGCCCTTGACCGGAATCGAACCTGGGACTCTTCAGTCCACAGGCTGGCGCTCTATCCACTGAGCCAAACCAGTTAGGGCCCTCATTGTGCTTTTGATTTGCATTTCTCTGGTGCTTAATGGTGTCAAGCACCTTTTAATGAGCCTTTTGGCCATCTGAATGCCTTCTTTGGAAAAATATCTATTCAGATCCTCTGCCCATTTTTTAGTTGCCTTTTTTTTTTATTGGGTTGTATGAGTTCTTTATACATTCTGGATATTAACCCACTTATCAGATATATGGTTTGCAGATTTTTTCTCCCATTTTGTAGGATGCTTTTTCACTTTATTGTTTTGCTGTGTAGAAGCTTTTAGTTTGATGTAGTTCTATTTGCTGATTTTTGCTTTTGTTGCTGTGACTTTGGTATCCTAAACAAAAAATTGTTGTCAAGACTAGTGCCAGGAGCCTTTTCTGTGTTTTCTTCTAGGAGTTTGACAGTTTCATGTTTCTAATCAATTTTAAGTGAATTATTGTGAGCTGTGTAATATAGTGGTCTACTTTCATTTTTTTTTTTTTTTTGCATGTGGTTATCCAGTTTTCCTAGTGCCATTCATTGAAGAACTATTCCCAGGGAGTATCCTTGACTCCTTTGTCAAATATTAGTTGACTCTATATGTGGGGGCTTATTTCTAGGTGCTCTATTCTGTTCCATTACTCTATGAGACTGTTTTATGCCATTGCCATACAGTTTTGATTACTATAGCTTTGTAGTTTAGGTTGAAATCTGGAAGCATGATGCCTTTAGCTTCCTTGTTCTTTCCCAAGATTGCTTTGGCTATTTGAGGTCTTTGTGGTTCCATATAAATTTTAGGATTGTTTTTTCAAATATATGTGAAAAATGCTGTTGTAATTTTGTTAGGGATTAGTCACACTAATTTCCATATGCTAAGCTAAATCTCTTTCTGTGTTTATTTGGCATAATTAATAGAAATATAACTTGCTTACAAAAATAAGTAAATTTCAAATTTTAGTACAGTTGATTTGGAATTAATTATTACAGGCTTTTTTTTTTTTTTAATGGAAGGCATTTACCAATTGGTGAAGGGTAGCTTTCTTGAGAGCTTGTTCTTTCTTGTCCCTAGGCCTGAACATGCTCTTTGCTTAAAAATATTGGTTGATTCAGTGAACACTTGATCTTTATAAATATCTAGATTACTTTGCTGTTTTCATAAATACTCTTAAAAATAGAAAAATCATAGGAGAAAAACTAGGGACTTTGCCTGAATGTCAAAACTTTTCTGACAATTGTTCAAGCAAGAGAGTTCTTTATTGCTGTCCTTTCTGCACCTATCGGTTGATTGGAGGAGGGGCGGGGGGTGTGACTGACTGGAAACTAGAGAAATACTTAAGAAACATTCTTTCTTAGTATCCTAAGTGATCTTGGTGGCCAGTGAATGGAGAGTTCGTTGTGGTGTGCTCAGGAGCAGGCTGTGAGAAAGGATTGTGATGGATTTAATTGTAAATGTGTTCAGTGTTTGACACTTATATGGGTCAGTCATTTCAAATGTTTAGTAAGCCAAGTAAGTAAGCAAGGAATCAGAAGTACATTTCTGATATGGACAGATGCTTAGGAAAGAAGTAAGGATTTGCGATACAGTCATCCACTTAAAGGTGATAGTTAACCTGTCAATAGGAGAAGGAGGAGGAGGAGAGAGAGTGTAAAAAGGATGTGCAGAGTTTGAGAATATCACATAACAAATTATATAGCTTCTTATTATATCTTTGTCTAACCCAGAACTTTTTAGAAAAATCAGCTGAAAGAGAAACTCGCCAAGAATATGCTTTGGCTATGATCCAGTGCAAAGTTCTGAAACAGTTGGAGAACTTGGAACAGCAAAAGTATGATGATGAAGACATCAGCGAAGATATAAAATTTCTTTTGGAAAAACTTGGGGAAAGTGTTCAGGATCTTAGGTATGTTATTTTTAATTCTCACAGACTGGATATATTGGGTTTTGTTTTACTTGATTAGTATTTTAAGGAAATTTAAATTTGTTACTAAATATAAACTCAAAAGATTTCACTAAAAATATTATGTCTTCTATTAAATATTTGGAGAATATGGAAAAACTGGCTCATCACCATGGTAACAGTTGGTCAGAGCTGTTTGGGGAGAGTTCCATCATTTTCTTTTTAAAATTGGACTGACTGTACTACCACAGGTGGTTGGCACTATCATGGAAACCTTGAAGAATATCTCCCTGCTTTAGAATTTTTTAGAGCAGTGATGCTTGTTAATTTATGGAGGATTTTTGTCCACATATGGAAAGTATGTTTTTCCTGCTTTTCTGAAGTTCCTATTGGTTTATTTTTTTTATTTTAAACATTATGCAAATGATTTACATGAAGTAAACAAAAGGAAAATGCTTACACAGTACAGAAGGGACTCCATGCCACTCCCACCATCTTCCCAGCCTATTCCCATGCTCCTTACCCCCGCACATGCGCACACACACCGAGACAGACACACAAACGGGGTTTTACGTATCCTTCTAGACCTTGTTTTTTTTGTTGTTGTTGTTTAATATCTTGTTGATCTTTCACATTAATCCAGGTGTTTGTTTTTTAATTATTGATACATTTTTAAAAGAGTTACTCTTAAGAAATACATCTTTTTCTGTAGTTGGACTGGGTTTGGGAGCCAGGCTGACTCTAGTTTGAATTGTTTGGCTGCTTTTTCCACATGTAACCTTGAGCAGTATTCTTGACATTTTAACATCTCAGTTTTCCTTTTGGTAAATTAGCAATAAAAATTCTAACCTTGTAGGATTGTTGTGAGGTTTCAAGTGTTCAGCAGGTGCCTTCAGTATAGTAATTTTTCCAGAAACCTATTTACCAGGTAATTCAATGCAGCCCATAATCCCAATGCCCAAATGCTTTTATAGAGATGGGAGAGGAGGTATCACCCACATCAGTGGTTTGTAATGGAGTTTTGTGGAGGGAGGCAAATGGTTTTCGTCTTTCTATAATTTCAAATATGAACAAGTTGATTGTAATAGCAATAGGCTAGCAATAGGCTTGCAGTTTTATAAATTCTATTATGATTATTTACAAAAGTTTATCATCAGTTCTTTATAAAAATCCTTTGTGATCCTTTTAAAAAGTAAATGCTAGTGATAATTAGCTTTATAAATTATTTAATGTACATTGCTAATGATAAATATCTAGATTACTTTGCTGTTTTCATAAATACTCTTAAAAATAGAAAAATCATAGGAGAAAAACTAGGGACTTTGCCTGAATGTCAAAACTTTTCTGACAATTGTTCAAGCAAGAGAGTTCTTTATTGCTGTCCTTTCTGCACCTATCGGTTGATTGGAGGGGGTTGGGGGGAAGGTGACTGACTGGAAACTAGAGAAATACTTAAGAAACATTCTTTCTTAGTATCCTAAGTGATCTTGGTGGCCAGTGAATGGAGAGTTCGCTGGGGTGTGCTCAGGAGCAGGCTGTGAGAAAGGATTGTGATGGATTTAATTGTAAATGTGTTCAGTGTTTGACACTTATATGGGTCAATCATTACTAATTATTACTTATTGATTTTTCATGTTGAATTTGGAAATTTTAAAACTTTCTATTTACATAAAGCTAATAGGATGATGGGTGCAGTTGAAAGATTTTTTTCTGTTTTTGCTCTAATAGGTTTAGGACATTATTGTTAACAATACTAGTTTACTTCTTATACTGACTGGGATTACATTCTTATTCAAACAGGACACTCTAATCAATTTAGTAAATCCTGGTTATACTAAATCACCATTGGGTATTAAATGTCCACTTCTTTTAAAAGTTTTTACTTGAAAGTGCAGGCATGTCTCGTCACTGTGTTTGTCCACTGGCTAATTGAATAATGAATTATCTTGATACATAGTGAATGATGTTTACAAAGTGCATTGCAGTTTATTATATTTACAGAGACTTTTGTTTTTAATTCATCTATAGTGGGTTAATTCAACCAAAGAATTACCTCTTCATTGTTGGTAATCACATTGTAGCATATCTATATACATAAAAGCCTAAAATGCAAAGTGTCCCCTCGGGAGTTCAACTGACCGGGAGTTCGATCGCTTGCTATGACGTATGCTGACCACCACGGGGTGGTGCGGAATGAAGGAAGGCCCTGGCCGGCAGCCAACAACCGGGGTAGGGAGTCCCTGACTGGCAGCCGGCAGCTGGCAGCCGCTTGGGACCCTACCCGTGCACGAATTTGTGCACTGGGCCTCTAGTTGTACAGATATGTGTTTTCGTTTTTGTAATGCAATATAGTAGTTTATGACATTTGTAGTATAATAATATCAGAATATTCTATTTTATTTTATGTTAAAGTCACATACTTTTACATAAATTTGTATTAATGAATGTAGTGGTCTGGCAAATACAGTATGTATGTGTGTGTGTGAAAGGAAGGGAGAGAAAGAGAGAAACATCAATGTGAGAGAGAAACATTGGTTGCCTCCCATAGACACCCCAACTGGGGATCAAACACACAACCTAGGTATGTGCCCTGATCCAGAATCAAACTCACAACCTTTTGGTATATGGGATGACGTTCCAACTGAATGAGCCACCCACCCAGGGCACAGATACAGTATTTTAAGTGGCAAGATAGAAACTCTGCTAGCTTATCAGATATTTTACTGATATACATTTATGTATACAGTAGAGGCCTGGTGCACAGATTCGTGGGCTGGTGGGGTCCCTCAGCCTGACCTGTGCCCTCTTGCAATCTGGGACCCCTAGGGGGATGTTGGACTGCCGGTTTCGGGTGGGGATCAGGCTGAAACTGGCAGTCTGACATCCCCCGAGGGATGTAGTAGTGCGCAAAGAGGCAGGTGGCCAGGGAGGAGCCCAAGCTTGGGCTGGGCGCCTCATCCTGGCCCAATGCGCCTGCCGCTGCCACCACTTGGTAGCGCTGCCGTGGAGGCAGGAGAGGCTTGTGTTGCCACAGCTGCACTTGCCAGCCGTGAGCCCAGCGTCTGGTGCCCGTTGGTCAGCTGAGCAGCGCACTGACCACCAGGGGGCAGCTCCTGCATTGAGCATCTGCCCCTTAGTGGTCAGTGCATCTCATAGTGACCAGTCGTCTGGTTGACTGGTCTTTCAGTCACTTAGGCTTTTATATATATAGAAGATATATTAGAGTAGGGATTCTGAAAGCAAGTACTCCTTTTAATATCTCATGATGAGCATTCAAATTTTATAGTACTGCACCTGAATACTCTGAATAAATTTCACATGATTTATGAAGCTTATTTAAGCTCTTTAAACTTTGTTTAGTGGAATTTTGTTAATTTACAAAGGATGGTCAGTCTTTGTAGTTAAATCATTAATGAAGATGTTATTGTGCTTAATTTGGAGGATCGCTGAAGTTTATATAAACTCTGAATTCTTTAAAAATTTTTATAGCTCATTTGATGAATACAGTTCAGAACTTAAATCTGGAAGATTGGAATGGAGTCCTGTGCACAAATCTGAGAAATTTTGGAGAGAAAATGCTGTAAGGTTAAATGAAAAGAATTATGAACTCCTGAAGTAAGTTTTAAATTCCAGTTTATACTCTAATACCTGTTCTACATCTTCACAGACATGTTTCTGTTAGTCTAAATTTAGATATTCTATGGTTTTAATTTATATTTTCTTGCTTATTAATGTGGTTGAATACCTTTTCATATGCTTATTGGGAGTTTGTATATCTTTTTCCAGGAGAAGTACCTGAAGTATTTTTTTTTTTTCATTTGTAGGAGTATATGTATTCTGAACATGAGTTCTTTATGTATATATTCATCACAACTATTTTTTCCTACTTTGTCACATACTGTTTCACTCTTTAGTTTTAATGTAGTTCAATTTATTAATATTTTTCTTAATGGCTAGTGATTTTTGTGTGTCCTGTTTAAAACGTTTTTGAATACCTAAGGTCATGAAGATATATTTCTGTGTTATCTGATAGAAGCTTTGTTGTTTAACCTCTCATAGTTAGATCTCCATTTCATATGGAATTGCTTTTTGAGTAAAATATAAAGTAGGGGTCAAGATTCATTTTTTTCATTACAGGGATATCTGATTGAATCAGCACTTTTTATTGAAAGTAACATTTTCCCCACAGCTTGGAGGGTTCCCTTTCTTGTAATAAGATGTGCAAGTGTTTGCCTTTCTTTTCTCCCCCCACTCTTTCTTTTTTATTGAGATACTGGGGGTCCAGTGCATGAATTTGTGCACCTTGAAAGGAACTGTGGGCTGCGAGGCTGCGGGGGCATAGGGGTGGGTCTTGGCCCGTCCTCCACGCCCCCACCTGGCCCCTCCCGCCATGGCCCCCGGGTCCTGTGTCTGCCAACAGCCTCTGCTCCCACTGCTGCCGCTCCCACGCACAGATGGCGCTGGCCCTGCTTGCACCTGCTGACAGTGTGGAGCAATTGGGGCCAGTGGCAGCAGTGGGTGCAAGCTGGGCCAGCGCTGTCAGCTGTTGCCAGCAGCGCTGCTGCCCTGATTGCCCCTCAGGAGCAGGGGTAGGTAGAGAAGCCCTCAGGGGCGATTGGGGCCGGCAGCTACTGCTGCACCCGCTGACAGCACCGAGTGATTAGGACTGGTGCTGGGCGCCGGCAGCAAGTGCGAGTGCCGGGCATGACTGCAGCGCGCAGGAGCAAAGAATTTTCAGTAACCACCAGAGGCTCACCCTGATGACAGCGCCCGGTCCCTGCCTTGGTCTGGTGCTCCCACTCAACTGCTCCACCATCCTGCTGTGGCTGACACCCGCCATGTTCTGTGTGCGCCCCCTGGTGGTCAGTGCACATCATAGCGACCAGTTGTTCGGTTGTTCCGCTGTTTGGTCTATTTGCATATTAGGGTTTTATATATATAGATATGTTACATCCCACATAATTCACACATTTAAAGTATAAAAATCAGTAGTTTTTAGTATATTCACAATGTATGTAATCATTAACACAGTCAATTTTAGAACATTTTCATCACTTCAAAAGAAACCTCATATTCTTTAGCTATAACCTCTCTATTAACCCATCCACTCAACCCTAAGCAACCACTCATTTACTTTCTGTTTCTATGGATGTGCATATTATGAGTATTTCTTTTGTTTAGACTTTATTTTCTGTGAATTACTCCAAGTAATATATTTTTACTTAAAGTGTGGCAAGCCAAAGTGAATGGATGGTAGATGTTAGAGGATTGATGGAGAATAGGTAGAAGGAAGGAGTGAATTATATTTTCAGCATGCCACTTTGAGTTTTCAACAACAAAATGAGCTCAAATGGAAGGAGCTTTTTACAAAGTATTATTGAAGCACTACATGCATTTTTGTTATGACAAACTTAAAGAGCCTTTTGAAGTGGATGTTTTGTTTTCTAACATTAGGTTTTAATTTATATGGCTTTCTTAAATTACTTCCTTTATCTTTGTATGACACTTTGTGATTTTTCTGAATAACCAGAAACAATGGCATGTGGCGCTATAGTTTTATTTTATGCTAATGTGATGAGAAATTTGAAGTTGTTGCTTGTATTTAGTTTTCATTTCCTTAAAGTATCTGCATGGGGATGATTGACAGGAGGGTCATACTCATGCTGCCCTTCAAACTAGCTGATAAAATAGGTACAGATGGAATCTTTATTTTATTCTGCTATGAAAAAACACAGTACTTCATTTTATCTGTGGAGAACTGCACTTGTCAGGCTCTAACCTATTTTTCAGGTAATTCCAAACTTAGCAAGTATGTGATATAAGTTAATTTTTGCCTTTATCACTCTTGAGTATAATAGTTTTCAGAAAATACTTTCTAATCTTGTATGTTATAATTTTGAAATAAGTATGTAATTTGAATAAGGAAATATTCTGAAATACAAGAAACCATGCAGTTTAGAATTAATTTTTTTTTTTATTGTTGAGAGTATTACAGAGGTCCCCCTCATTTTTCCTCCCATTGTCCCCTCCACCTGGTTCCCACCCCAGCCCAGGCCTTCATCACTCTATTGTCTGTGTCCATAGGTAATGCATATAAGGATATGCTGATTAGCCAATGGGAAGGGTAGCGGTCGTACGCTAATTACCATGTTTCTCTTTTATTAGTGTAGATATGTTACATACCACATAATTCACACATTTAAAGTATAAAAATCAGTTTTTAGTATATTCACAATGTATGTAATCATTAACACAGTCAATTTTAGAACATTTTCATCACTTCAAAAGAAACCTCATATTCTTTAGCTATAACCTCTCTATTAACCCATCCACTCAACCCTAAGCAACCACTCATTTACTTTCTGTTTCTATGGATGTGCATATTATGAGTATTTCTTTTGTTTAGACTTTATTTTCTGTGAATTACTCCAAGTAATATATTTTTACTTAAAGTGTGGCAAGCCAAAGTGAATGGATGGTAGATGTTAGAGGATTGATGGAGAATAGGTAGAAGGAAGGAGTGAATTATATTTTCAGCATGCCACTTTGAGTTTTCAACAACAAAATGAGCTCAAATGGAAGGAGCTTTTTACAAAGTATTATTGAAGCACTACATGCATTTTTGTTATGACAAACTTAAAGAGCCTTTTGAAGTGGATGTTTTGTTTTCTAACATTAGGTTTTAATTTATATGGCTTTCTTAAATTACTTCCTTTATCTTTGTATGACACTTTGTGATTTTTCTGAATAACCAGAAACAATGGCATGTGGCGCTATAGTTTTATTTTATGCTAATGTGATGAGAAATTTGAAGTTGTTGCTTGTATTTAGTTTTCATTTCCTTAAAGTATCTGCATGGGGATGATTGACAGGAGGGTCATACTCATGCTGCCCTTCAAACTAGCTGATAAAATAGGTACAGATGGAATCTTTATTTTATTCTGCTATGAAAAAACACAGTACTTCATTTTATCTGTGGAGAACTGCACTTGTCAGGCTCTAACCTATTTTTCAGGTAATTCCAAACTTAGCAAGTATGTGATATCACTCTTGAGTATAATAGTTTTCAGAAAATACTTTCTAATCTTGTATGTTATAATTTTGAAATAAGTATGTAATTTGAATAAGGAAATATTCTGAAATACAAGAAACCATGCAGTTTAGAATTAATTTTTTTTTTTATTGTTGAGAGTATTACAGAGGTCCCCCTCATTTTTCCTCCCATTGTCCCCTCCACCTGGTTCCCACCCCAGCCCAGGCCTTCATCACTCTATTGTCTGTGTCCATAGGTAATGCATATATGCATATAAATTCTTTGGTTTATCTCTTCCCGCCCCTCCCTCCCCACTTCCCTCTGAGATTTGTCAGTCTGTTCCATGCTTCCATATCTCTGGTTCTATTTTATTCATCAGTTTATTTGGTTCATGAGATACCTTGTTCGTTTATTTTGATTTTTAGATTCAATTGTTGATAGATGTGTATTTATTACCATTTTATTGTTCATATTTTTTTAAAATATATTTTTATTGATTTCAGAGAGGAAGGGAGAGGGAGAGAGAGATAGAAACATCAATGATGAGAGAGAATCATTGATCAGCTGCCCTCCTACATGCCCCCCACACTGGGGATCAGGCCCACAACCTGGGCATGTGCCCTGACCGGAAATCGAACTGTGACCTCCTGGTTCATAAGTTTTTGCTCAACCACTAAGCCATTCCAGCTAGGCATATTCATATTTTTTATCTTCTTTTTTTCTTCTTCTTTTAAAATAGATTATAATTAAGAGAAAAAAGCTGAGGGAACAAGTTTGTAAAATTGAGGAAAAATATTGTGAAAGAGAACAAGAGCAAAAATTGCGAGTGATCAGTTAGAATAATAATGTGAATTCTATTTTGGATTTGTATAGACACTTTTCACGATTACATTTCTAGAAAATATCAGAGTCAACATTCACATTTGCCCTAATTCCAAAGCTGTGATATGTTGCTGTGTTGATCCCATTGGAGTGACTGACAGAATCTCGCTTGAGGTCGATGTGGTGATACAGATTTGGGTTGTGATGATTCCATTGTTGATATAATAGCTGTGTTCACGGATAAATTAGAGAAAGCTCTCTTTTTGCTTACCACAAGAATCTTTTTTTTTTTTTGAACTTATTTTCCTGGACATGTTTATTGACGATTCTAAGAGTATGCTTTTAAATGTTTATGGAGATCTCATTAAAATGCAGATTCTAAGTAAGTCTAGGGCTGGGTCTGTGATTCAGCTTTTTAATAACTGGCTTAAGGTTTCTCTGCCTATCTTTTTCTATCATCACCTGAGCCTGTCATATAGCTAACTCTATAAATAACAGGAAGCACTGACAAAGAACCTATTATCATTATGAAATAATTCCACACCTTCTTCCAGACTAACTGGGAAATCAGTCTCTGTCACCAGCTATTCAGCTCTGTCCTCCTGGTGCCAAAACAGACATGGACAGTGAGCAAACTAATGAGTGTGGCTGTGTTCCCATAAAACTTTATTTATAAAACGGTCGCTGCTGAGTTTGGACTTCAGCTCTAATTTGCTGACCTCTGGTTTAAGGTATTCAGAACAGATATTCTGTTGTGCTTTTAAAGACTCCCATGTTAATAATATTTTCTTACTGTTTCATATAGTAATTTCTTAATAAAATGTCAAAGTAAAATGTCATTGAAATAATTTAATCTTTTGAAATCATTTGAGTTGTTTCAGTTGAATTAAACTTAATTTCAGAATAATTTGCAAGTTGGCCTTTTAAAAAGAACATAGTTTGAAATTTAAAAAATATAAATGTGTGGGAGATTGAATGTATTTCTTGCTTTTCCCCAGTGGGTTTTCCTGTGCTTGGGCTGAATGAACTGCCACCAGGATGTGCTTGTGCTTTGTGTGGGCTAGGGTCAGCAAGTAATAGTTCACATCTCAGTTTCAACATTTGCTGTGTCCTTAGCAGATTACCTAACTTCTCTGGCTCTCATTTCCTCATTTATGGATTGTTGTGAGGAATATGATTTACACAGAGTTTGGAACATGCATGTGTATAGTAAATGCTCATTCCTTTCTCCTCTCTTATTTGGAAATGCAGATTGCCCACTTAGCCTAGAAGAAGTGTGGAATTACTTTAAAATGAAATGATTCCTGGATTGACAAAAGGTTCTTTATCAGCACTTCCTGTTGTTTATAGAGTTTAGCTATTTGACAGGTTGACATGTGATAGAAAAAGGTAGGCAGAGAAACCTTGAGCCACAGTCTTAAGTGATGCTTCAGAAACTAAGTAAGCAAGCTTCATAGATTCATACATATTTTGAACAAAATGTTTATTTTTGGGAAGATATCCTTGTTATACCTGTGCTCTGTTGTGCTCTATAGAAGAATCAAAAATTGATATCTTTTTGCATTGAATTTATTTCAGAATTTTGACAAAACTTCTGGAAGTATCAGATGATCCACAAGTCTTAGCTGTTGCTGCTCATGATGTTGGGGAATATGTGCGGCATTATCCACGGGGCAAACGGTAACAGACAAGCCATTAATATCTTCTGGGTTTTCAGAAACAGTCAACATAGAATCCTAATGTACTTGTCTAAAATAGGGTAGTTTAGCAGAGGAATTAACGGAGTATGTGAAATCAAGATTACCTTAATACTGGGAATTATGATAAACCTAATTAAAATGGGTAGTATAAAAATATAAGTACACCTGTATACTACTATAGTGTAGTAGTCAACAGAGATGACAGAAATTTCATATTGAAGATTTTCTTTGGTTTATATGATTTAATTCAATAGCTATTTTATGAGCTATGGTTATTTTTCAATTACTATTTGTACTAACTTTGAACTCAGCAGGTTTAAAATATAGAAGGAAATATAACACCTGAAAGAAAAGTTACAGGAGATGTATGATAATGGAATTAATGTACGTATTTAAAAGTATTAAAGAAATTTCATGTGGGAGGAGACAGGTAAGGCTTTACAGAGGAGGTGAGGCTGACCTCAATTTAAAATCACTTAGCTTCATTAACAATGAAAAGATAGGATTTTTTTTCTTTTGAAAAATAAGAGATCAAGGTGCCAATAGAAGGGATAAGGCATTAAATTGGACAAAGGGTTGTTTTTGTTGTTTGGAAAAGTACCTTGGTTTGAATTTTTGCTTTTCCACTTGCTAATTGGTTTCCTAATTTATAAAATTGGGATGATAATCATATTCCTTTCTTGGGAGGGTGATATGAAGATTAAATGAGTTAATCTAAATACAGTGATTAGAACAGTGCCGTTGGTACATAGTAAGTTCTCAGTAAGTATTAGCTACTTTTATTATTATTGATGTTAATATTTTGTATTCATTAAAGCTATATATAAGGAAGACATGTTTATCTTATTTATCATAAAAAATTATCATATAAACCCAGAAGATCTTAGAATGTGAGGGAAAATTGGCAGAGCACCATTGTAGTTGCAGACTTTCACATTCCATAATTACTTCATGACTTCTTTGTCCTTATTTTGTATAAATATTTAAACACTGGAGGCCCAGTTCACGAAATTCATGCACGGGTAGTGTCCCTAGGCCTAGCCAGCCATCAGAGTCAATCTGTGGGGCGACCGGCGGGGTGGTTGGGGGGCCCCCGCTGGCACCCACCTTGGCAGGCCTGGAGCCTGCGGGCTGGGGGCAGCTCCTGCATTGAGCGTCTGTCCCCTGGTGGTCAGTGCGCATCATAGCGACCGATTGTTCCGCCGTTTGGCCAATTTGCATATTAGGCTTTTATTATATAGGATCATATAACATCATATCAATGACAGATGGAGAGATATTCCTTCAAGCAGAGAAATTACCTTTTCTCCCAAAGTGTCCATGCAACCTATTATTTTTTACCTTTATCTTGTTTTTTTAAAAAAAATATCTGATTTGTTGTAGTTCAGGCTGCCTTATATTGATGGATTCCAAAAAATTATGACAGTTCACCTGAAGCAGAATTTGCTATCAATCTGTTATCTATGCTTGTATTTCTATTTTGTTTGTTAAATTATTTTGTTGATTAGATTCCACATATAAGTGAAATCTTACGGTATTTGTCATTCTCTGACTGGCTTATTTTACTTAGCATAATAATTTCCAGGTTTATCCATGTTGTTGCAAAAGCTAAGATTTTCTTCTATTATTAAGGCCAAATAGTAGTATTCCACTATGTAAATGCACCACAGCTTTTTTATCTACTGATGGACACTTGGACTGTTTCCAGATCTTGGTTATCCTTTATAATAAAAGGCTAATATGCAAATTGACCGAACGGCAGAACGACAGGCTGCTATGATGTGCAGGGGGCAGATGCAGGAGCTGCCCCCTGGTGGTCAGTGCACTCCCACAGGGAGAAGCACTGAGCCAGGCTCACAGCTGGCAAGCGCAGTAGCGGTGGCGGGAGCCTCTCCCACCTCCGTGGCAGTGCTACAGATGTCCAACTGACGGCTTAGACCCGCTCCCCGCCATCAGTCAGACATCCCCTGAGGGCTCCTGGACTGCAAGAGGGCACAGGCCGGGCTGTGCACAGGCACAAGAGGGCACAGGCACAAATTTCGTGCACCAGGCCTCTGGTTATAAATAATGCTCAGTGAACATAGGGGCGCATATATTCTTTCTGATTGGTGTTTCAGTTTTCTTAGGATATATTTCCAGAAGTGGGATTGCTGGGTTAAAATGTACTTCCATTTTTAATTTTTTGAGGAAACTCCATATTGTTTTCCACAGTGGCTGCACAGTCTGCATTCCCAGTAGTTCACGAGGGTTCCCTTTTCTGCACATCCTTGCCAGCACTGTTGTTTGTTGATTTATTGATGATAACCATTCTGACAGGTGTGAGGTGATATCTCATTGTATTTAATATTTGCATTTCATTGATGATTAGTGACATTGAGCATTTTTTTGTATGTCTTTTGACCTTGTGTATGTCGTCTTTGGAGAAGTGTCTATTCGGGTCCTTTGCCCATTTTTTAATTGGATCTTTTTTTTTTCTTTTGGTGTTGACTTGCATAAGTTCTTTATAAATTTTGGATATTAACCCCTTATCTGATGTATCATTGGCAGATATGTTCTCCCCTCAGTGGGTTTATTTTCATTTTGCTGATGGTTTCCTTTGTTGTGCAAAACTTTTTAGGTGTAGTCTCAATTGTTTTTCTTTTGCTTCCCTTGCCCAAGGCACTGTATCAGAAAAAATATTGCTATGAGAAATGGCCAAGATTTTGCTACCTACCTGATATCAAACTATACTTTGTATCATATTATAGAACCATATTTATAGGGAAAAAGACGTTTAGAACAAAAAAAATTAGTGCTGTGCTTTTTAGAATATCTGAAAAATTTACTCTAAAATTACGTTTCTCTGTTTCACCAGCTGGTACATTCTTTAAATGTTATTACCAGTGTTGAGCTTGTTAATAGTGTATTACAATATTACAAGTCTTTAAAGCTTAACATGCTATTGACTTGATTTGTTTTGAAATATGTTTAGCAAGGTTTTTTCTATTAGGCAATGGCTATTAAAGTACTAGAATGTTGCTCTAAATTAAATTATCTAAATATTTGGCCTTTTTAATGATATCTTGTCTTAATCTGCCAACTGGAAAGATTCTTTTTCACCACTTTTTCAAGCATTTATGATTTTGGACATCTGTATAATCTGAAAGTAATTGGTGGTTCATTTGAATCTTAAATTTAGAAGAGGGGGAATGTCTTTATTTTTATAGCAATGTGTTTCAGTGGAATGGAGATTGTTTATTCCTCTTTGATACCCACTGGAATCTTGGGTGGAGGACAGTAATATGTATAGTTTGAAAATGAATGTGTAGTAAATAAATATAGTAATAAATTATTAAAAGCAAATTTTTAAAATTTTCTTGGCTGGTGTTAATATGAGCAGATACAAGGGGCAAGGGTTTAAAATGTCAAAAAACATGACTTTCTAGAGGGATAGGCAGTACATTTGTTGTGAAGATTACATGAGAGAAAATATAGGAAGCATTTTGCATATGCCCAACAAGTAAAAAAATTGCTATCATCGTCATCAATGGTGTGTGATCTCTGTGTTTTTTAATTTCACTAAAATGGTACCTTTCTTAGATTATACTTATTCATATACAGTTGATCCTCATTATTTATGAATTCTAGATTTGTGAATTTGCCTACTTTTTAAAAATTTCTTTTCTAACCCCCAAATCAATACTTCATGCTTTCACAATTGTTGGTGGACATGTACAGAGCAAAATTTGAGTCACCTGATTCACACATTCCCGGCTGAAGGCAAACAAGGCGATACTCTGCCTTCTTTTTTTAGCTTTGTACTGTAAACAAGTATTCCTTATGTGGTCTGTTTAGTGTCATGGTTTTTGTATTTTTGTGCACTTTGTTGGTGATTTCACTGTTTCACTAGCTCTGAGCCGAGGGCTGAAGTGCTGTGTAGAGTCCTCAGCAGAAGAAGGCTGTGATATGCCTTACAGAGAAACTATGTGTATTAGATAAGCTTCCTTCAGGCATGAGTTATGGTGCTGTTGGCTATGAGTTCAGTGCTAATGAATTAATAATATATAAAGTAAGTTGTCTTTACACAGACACACATAAAACAAGGTTATGTATTGATAGGTTAATGGCAGTGTTGTGACCAGAGGCTTGGAGGAACCTAACCTTGGATTTCCTCTAGGATTTTAATATTAACTAAATCATTGTTAGTGATGACTGTAGAATATAACTACTTTGGATAATGAGAATCAACTGTATCTCCATGTGTTGGAGGTGTCCAGAAGGGGCCCAATAAATAATGCCCCTCCTGCCTGCCTGCCTGCCTAAATTCTAAATTATTTGAGAAACATGTCAAAGGAGATAATAAATGGAGGCCAAAGTAGAAATCTTACTGATAAAGCCAATATTGAAAAACATGGCATATGTACAATACACAGATGGCCTTCCTAAAACTGAACTCAGTATTAGACTAACCCATTAATCCCAGGGAACACTGGACTGACATGGAAGAGAAAGGAGGGGGTGTATCTATGCATGTGGATTCCTTTTTCCAAACTCCCCAATTACAGCGGTCCACCCTGGAGGAGTAAGCAAGGGCAGGAGGAAACAGGGGTGTTGAGGCAAAGAGGAAAGGTAAGAAGCCAGTCCTGCCAACCCCTCAAAGTAGCTCAAACACATGAACACGGTCAGTTGAATAAGCAGTTTGTGGTGAAATAAGAATGACTTTATGGCCCTGGCTAGTGTGGCTCAGTTGGTTCATTGTCCTATGCACCGAAGGTTCGATTCCCGGTCAGGGCACATACCCAGGTCGTGGGTTCGATCCCTAGTCAGGCGTGTACGGGGAGGCAACTGATAGATGTTTCTCTCTCTCTCCCTTTCTCTACCTCTCTCTCTAAAAATCAATAAAAACATATCCTCGGGTGAGGATTAAAAAAATTTAGAATGACTTAATGACTTTATATTTATTCCTCATATTCCCCTTAAAATTTATCCAGTAACGATAATCTTTCCATGCCTCTAGTTGAAAACTACATGAAGAGGAGTGAGACAGCGTTTGCCAAGACTCTGTGGCTGGAGGACCCGAAAGGGGGCCAATGGAGTCAGTGCGCAGAGTCCAGGGTATAGGCCCGGGCTCTATGAAGCGAGAGAAGGCTCCATGTCAGACTGGGAAGGGCCTTGTCAGCCAGCGTTTTATGCAGAACAAGTGATAATTCAGATTTTTGGTTCTCTCTCTCTCCCTTTCTCTACCTCTCTCTCTAAAAATCAATAAAAACATATCCTCGGATGAGGATTAAAAAAATTTAGAATGACTTAATGACTTCATGTTTATTCCTCATATTCCCTTTAAAATTTATCCAGTGACGATAATCTTTCCATGCCTCTAGTTGAAAACTACATGAAGAGGAGTGAGACAGCGTTTGCCAAGACTCTGTGGCTGGAGGACCCGAAAGGGGGCCAGTGGAGTCAGCGCACAGAGTCCAGGGTGTAGGCCCGGGCTCTATGAAGCGAGAGAAGGCTCCAAGTCAGACTGTGAAGGGCCTTGTCAGCCAGCGTTTTATGCAGAACAAGTGATAATTCAGATTTTTGGAAGGTCACTTGGACTGGATTGAAGGGGAGCAGCCCCTGTATCCTTCTCCTCCTCCTCCTTCTCCTCCTCCTCATAGCAGTAGACATGGGCTTTATGTCCCTTAGTCTTCACAGCAGCACCATAAATGAGGCATTCTTGTTATTCTCATGTGGCAAGAAGGAATTTACATGGTTAAATGACTTCCCTAATGTAACATATCTGATAGAGAGCAGAGCTGATATACGTATTAAAGTAATGTTTTAAAGCACAGTACCTGGCACATAACAAGCACTCAATTAATGTTTGGTAATAATTATACCGTACTTTTCCCCCTCAATTCAATACATTAAAAAAGGATGATTTAAAAAATAAGGTATAAAAAGGTATAAACATAAAAGCCTCTCTCTCATCTTTGATCCCCATCCGTCTGTCTGTGAGGTTGTCTTAAACCACCAAAGCCCTATTGCTGTCACTTGTCACTGGCTATGTAATAGTTATATCTCCCACTAGGCAGTACAGACTGGAGAATCCACACTGTTGTGCTGGAGTTAAGAGACTCCACAGCTCTATCCACAGCCACGTCCTTGCAGAGGAACAGAGAATCTCTTTCCATTCATGAAGGAAATAACCATTTTCACTTCACTTTTACATCTGTGGTAACTGGAGTTTTTAGGGTGTCAGGTGCAGTGATAGAAAGCAATGCTGGTTGTCAGTCATCACGGTGCTCTTGACAAGAGGAATTTTCTTCCTCTGGTTCATTGCCCAGGAGGTCATGTGGTAATTCCCATTGTTACAAGAAAGAGCAGTTATCTTAAAAATCAGTAGTCCTTTTCAGGAAATTAACATGGCTTCTACTGGGTGCTTTTAACTCTGTGTTCCCTGGAATCTGTACTTGAGCCCATATCTGTCTCACAGCACAGCCACTGGTGAACTTAATATTGATTGATATTATTATGGATATTAGATTATATTCAATATATTGATTTTAAGCAGGCCAGAAATACTAAAAATAAAGAAGTTGATACTCAACTACCTAGAAAACTATAACCGGGAATATTATGTGAGATATTCAGGTAGGTGAAACTTGCCTGGATTGGGAAAGGAGAATAGCAATTAGATTTATTCTTAGAAATTCAAAAGAAATATTTGAATGCCTTAAAACTATGATTTGGAGAAAATGATAGAAAAAAGGCATGTGTTGGTTTACTTACGTGTATTGTAACTTTGCTAGGGATTTGGGCTTTCTGCTGACTAACAGCATGAGTTTGAAAGTAATTGCAGTATCTTCACAAAGTGGCTTCTGTTCCGCAGGGTCATTGAGCAGCTTGGTGGGAAGCAGCTGGTGATGAACCACATGCACCACGAAGACCAGCAGGTTCGCTACAACGCTCTCCTGGCTGTGCAGAAACTCATGGTGCACAACTGGTATGTGCCGGTTCTCCTCCTACTCACACACTGGTCTGCGAGGTCTCACTTGTCCAGAAGTTCTTATGTAATTGTTCTGATGAATGATAGTTTTTAAAATCAGTGATATTTATATTTAAAATTTTTTTAAATTTTTTTTCCTTTTTATTGAATTTATTGGGGTGAAACTGGTTAACATTATTATACAGGTGTCAGGTGCACAGTTCCACAACACATCATCTGTACACTGCATTGTGTGTTTATTATTTTAAATATCTAGAAATATATCTTAGCAATTCAGAGCAATGACATAATTTTTAAAAAAATGTATTAATTTTCTGAAGAAATGTATATGTATTCAAAGTGCTGATATCAAACACATCTCCAGAAGTAATAAAAGGCCCCCTGTGACATGAGTGAACCAACCTTTATGGAATTAATGAAATCCAGTTGAACTATTCTGATCAGAGACTACAATTTTGCCAGGTTTAATTACTCAGCATAGGGTTCACCTGACTGGATTTTACCAGTTCACACGAAAACCAAAGTGATTAAGATTTAACTCTCACATTTCCTTTTTATTCATTATAGCTGTTTGCTTTTGAAATAACTGAAGTAATGTTTTTCTGTCATTAAAAAAAAAAATCGAAAGTATTGACCTTTGTGTGTCCACTTAAAACAAGATAAATGAAAGAGTGACTGCTTAGATAAAAATGGTGAGCCATTTGTATACATGATGGAATAAACCAGGATCCTTTGTCATGGCTATTTTTAGCCGGAAGTTGGATGTTCAGTGCTTTCAGCAGCATAACATCTTCTGAACAGTTCAAATGCCTCTCTGTTCCCACTCTGTGGAAGCATGCTCTGGCCTTGGACTATTTTTGTTAATGCACAATGAGCAAATGTACATTCCCTATAACTGACAATAATATTACCAGAAAGAATTAATGGTGCATTAGGATGTACAGTGGGGCCTTGACTTACGAGTTTAATTCGTTCCGTGACGGAGCTCGTAACTCAAATTACTCGTATGTCAAATTTTAAAGGGAACGAGTGAGACACGTGATGCTGGGCTGATGTTGTGGCGTTCACTGTGATGTTCGCTGCGCCAACTAGCGGTAGGGTATCTGAAGCTGGCTCATAACCCGAATTTTAGCTCGCAACTCAAAGCAAAAAATCGGCCAAGAGACGGCTCGTATCTCGAAAAACTTGTTAGTCGGGACACTCGTAAGTCAAGGCCCCACTGTACTAGTATACATTTGAAAGATGAAGCAAATACAGTATAGGAGAATATCCAGGTGCTGTTGTGGCATTATACATAACTATTATCATCTTACCACTTAAGCATTTTCTCATAAATACTGACATTTATGTATTTTCTCAGTGACTATGTTTTGAGCACTTACTCTGTACTCTATTAAGTGTTGGGCTGTAGCTATGATGGAAGTGGGCACAACTTTATGTAGGATGATTAGAGATGGCCTCTCTGAGTAGACAAGCACAGCTAAGTTGAGATAAGAATGAAAGGAACCAGTCATAGAGCTTAAGTATTGGGGATAATTATTTCACATAGAGGGAATGAGAGGGTAAAAGACCAGGAAGCAGGATTGAGCTTGGCTTCTTTAAAAGAAATGTCTGGAAACATATTGTTATGTGACAACTGGGGGTGATGGTGCTACAGGCACCTAGTGGGTAGAGGCGAGGGATGCTGCTAAACATCCTACAATGCAGATAGTTCCCACAATGAACAACTGTCTTGCCCAATGTACCGATGGTGCCAACGTTGAGAAACACTAATTTGAAGAATGGAATGAGGCCAGCGTGAAAAAAGTGGGCAAGGAGAGTTTGGCAGACATCCAATTGCATAGGCTGTCATTTGACTCTTATAAGATAAGATGAAAGCCATTGAGAAATTTTTTAAAACAGGGAAATGACAAGGTTTGATTTGTGTTTTAAAAAGATTGTTTAGGCTACTCTGTGGAGAATGGATTGCACAGGGGTAAGTGTAAAAGGAAGAAGACTGTTTTAGTAAGTTCTCATTGTGGTCTAGAGTAGAGATGGTTAGTAGCTTGGACCACAGCTATAAAAGTAAGGAAGTAGATGGATTTAGGATAGATTTCAGAGCTAGTGCTGGCAACATTTGATGGGCTGAAAACATTTTTACTTTGTTCATAACCTCAATGCAGAAAGAATGGGATCAGCAGAAGGCACTCAAAGTAGTTTTTATCTGTTCAGCAGGAGGAAAATCCTTGCAAGTCTGTCAGTAAAATATGGAATAACCCACTGGGTTTCCCCACTTTTTTCGCTTCAACCCGAGCCACATTTTCCTTTTCTATTTTATTTTTTCCATCACCATTTATCCCTTCTATGTCCTCTTCCACCTCCACACCCCCGACCCTGCAATCCCCACACTGTTGTCCATGTCCATGAGTTCTCTCTCTTTTTTTCTTTTTTGCTCAATCCCTCCACTCTGCCTTCGAGTCCCTCCTGCCCTCCCCCCGCAGTGTATGCCTGCTCTCTATCTATGAGTCTGTCTCTATTTCCTTGGTAGTTCAGTTTGCTCATTAAATTTCACAAATGAGTGAGATCATGTCACCCTGCAAGCCCCACACTGTTGTCCATGCCCATGAGTTCTCTCTCTTTTTTTCTTTTTTGCTCAATCCCTCCACTCTGCCTTCGAGTCCCTCCTGCCCTCCCCCCGCAGTGTATGCCTGCTCTCTATCTATGAGTCTGTCTCTATTTCCTTGGTAGTTCAGTTTGCTCATTAAATTTCACAAATGAGTGAGATCATGTGGTCCTTGTCTTTCTCTGACTGGCTTATTTCACTTAGCATAATGTTCTCCAGTTCCAGTTGGTTGAGTGTTGTTCCTTGCACCAAAGCACATTTTTCAACATAAATGAATTATTTAGTAATTTTATCTCTCTTGGTTTATGTCTCCGGCATGAAATTAGTTTAAAGAATGTTGGCATTCAAGGCTGTTGCATCTAATGAGCTTATGTTTGCCAGGTGTTTTTCTAAAGTTTCTGTGAAAAACACTTTTATTTTTGTTGAAATTAGGGTTGCTGAAGTATAATTCTTGTTTTAATTTCTCTTGGAGCATTTATTGTTGGGTTTAGCTTTTTAAAAAATGTATATGAAAGAAAAGATAGGTATGAAATAGGATGTTGACCTTTTCCCTTTGCTAGTAGAGAAACATTTTTGAGAATTTGTTTTTTTATATGATCATATATTGAAGGTGAAACATTTAAAATTTGATTATTTTCCCCCCTGAATTTAGGAACTTGATTTAGTCTCATAGTATATTTTTTGATATATGTGTACAAAAGGAAAAGTAAATATCTTTATAGCCAGAAACTGGTTTATTCACTGTTTATCATTGACTAGATAATAAGAGAATATCCTTACCTGCTAATTATGTGCCAAGCTAACTTAACTTAATGTTTTAGTTATAATAGACCCCCTTTAATCAACAGGCTTGGTGTCAGTGTTTTCTTATACTTTCTTTAGAAAGGAATTTTCACATAAAGAAAGATTCGATTTCACATGTGACCTGTAGATTTTGTTGTGACATGTATAATTTTTTGGCTCTTTGTGCCAGAGAATGAAAATTGCTCAAGTAACAGCAATTTATTTAACCTTCAGTCAATAAGAGACCAAATAGAATGCCATTTGGAAGGTAAATCTTCTGCAACGTGATCTACAAATGTGAAAAGATTTTGAATAAAAATCTTTATGCAGGTAACCAAGTTGTCCTTATTAAATCATGCTGGTAAAGACTGCCTTTTACTTACCTAACATAGAGGCTTTAATTACCTAAAATATGGTTCTAAGATGTTTCACACCAAATAAAAACATGAAAACACAGTTGACTTTGTGTCCTCTTGACATTTGTTTGTTTGGACTTAAATTAAAATTAATTTTTATGAGTGACAATATTTTAGTTGAAAATGTTAAAATATAATCATGGACAAAAGCAAAATACAAGTCTGCCTTAATGACAACAGCAGCAGCTTTCCATGGCAGTTTTGCTCGTTATCTGTAGTCATTAGTTTGCTCCTAAGCTGTGCTGAAAAGATTTCTAGCACATTCTTTTGATTTTCTTTTACTTTTCTATCATAAATGATTTTTAGATATTTGATATTGTATTATTCCTAAAGTATCTGTTTATTGGAATACATTATAATTTTAGATATAAAGTAAACATTTATTTTTTACTATAGGGAATATTTTTGTTTTAAGTATAAGTTTAGAATTACATTTTAAGTATAAATTGGATAATTTTAAAATAGAACTAGTCTGTCTTTGGGTGTTGATTTTGATTATTTTTTAATGAGTTAAATATTATGTTTCTTGATAATATAGAGATAGATTTATTTCTGGTTTACATAACGTGGAATATAATTATATATGATGTGGACATATTTTTTTACGAGTTTATGATTAATTTCAAAATTATTTCCATAAATTACAAGTCTTCATAAAGTAACCAGTTTCTCCCCTTCTCCTTGACATCTGCATTTGCATGGAATAATGGATTACAAATAACCCTAACTGATTTGGTGGGGGAATAATGGGGGTGAGCAGAATAGAGTTGCTAGGGGACAGTTGGCACACACTGGCACCTCTTCAGTCCAGGAGGCCTGGAGCAGGTCATTCCTCCTCACAGCCCTCCTAAATGACATGCACAGCTCTCTGATCTTCCTGTACCCACTGTGCATTCCTGGCACGCCCCCTTGTTCTTTAGCAGTGCTGGATTTTTATATTCATAAGTTGGGCAGAATATATATACAATGACAACTTATTCTAGAGAACTTTTATATATACCCTCAGTTTAGCCTTTCTAATTTAACATCATAAAATGTCACCATTTTTTTCCTACAGAATGATTTTATATGTAATCAGCTTGTAATTCAGAAGCAGCAATATGTGCATATGGACAGCTCAAGACTTCAGGAAAGAAACACTGAATTTTGTAGGTAGAGGATCTCGTGTAGAACTTGCTATTTGTTTCTGGGTTCTTTTTCACCCTTATTTCAAGCAGAATAATAAGTGCTAAGAGTATTACCCTCTTTAGGTATTTTATGTGTAGGTAAATAATGTAACAGAGGAACTCACCAAGCCAAGGGTATGCGTGATACTGCTTTGCTCTCTGAGGTTATATCTGCTTAGGATATTTGAGTTACTCTGTTAGTACACAGTCATAAATACAGTGATTAAAATAGTTACTTATGAACTGAATTGAAGAAAAAAAACCCTAATGTAAGTTTTAACCTTTTAGTGCTAAAATACTCCATATGATTTTAAATAAACATATAAATCACTTCTAGATTTAACATTTTCCAGAATTAATTTGGAAAATTGAATTCTCTCTTTGAGTACCTGGAATTTCCCACTTTATTCTTATGACATTTTTAGTGATAGAACCTTTGAAAATGTATTTAAGGGCATATGTTTTAATTATTATTATTTTTAAGATATATTTTTATTGATTTTAGAGAGGAAGGGAAAGGTAGAGAGATATAGAAACATTAATGATGAAAGAGAATCATTGATCTGCTGTCTCCTGCATGCCCCCTACTGGGGACCAAGCCTACAACCTGCTATGTCTGATTTAAAGGTTAGTTACATATAGATAAAGTCTGACTTGAGGAATTTAAAATATTTGATACTTCCAATATGCAGGAAATCTTGAGCCTACAATTTAAAAAAATATATAAATATATTATTGATTTTTTACAGCGAGGAAGGGAGAGGGATAGAGAGTTAGAAACATCGATGAGAGAGGAACATTGATCAGCTGCTTCCTGCACACCCCCCACTGGGGATATGCCCACAACCAAGGTCCATGCTCTTGACTGGAATTGAATCCGGGACCCTTTGGTCTGCAGTCCGATGCTCTATCCACTGAGCCAAACCGGCTAGGACTTGATTATTTAATTTTAAAAAAATACAATATAATAAATTAAAAAGCTATTAAACGGTTACAAAAAACCTACCACTACCAACAAAAAAAAGCCACACACAAATATAACATGATTTAAAAAAATATATTAAAACCAATTCCAAGTGAAAAGGAATTCTTAAAGCTGTTGTCTCACTATTAGTCAATCAACTCCAGGTCTCCCAGTCTAAAGTTGCTTCTACTTTGCTAGTTGGAGATGTTTTGAGGTTGTACTAACTTCTTATTTTTCTGGACACTGTGTATCACTTGGTTACAATTGATTTGGAAATGCCAGCATAACATAAACCTTAGATCAGCGGTTCTCAACCTGTGGGTCGCGACCCCTTTGGGGGTCGAATGACCCTTTCACAGGGGTCACCTAAGACCATCGGAAAACACATATATAATTACATATTGTTTTTGTAATTAATCACTATGCTTTAATTATGTTCAATTTGTAACAATGAAATTGGGGGGTCACCACAACATGAGGAACTGTATTAAAGGGTCTCGGCATTAGGAAGGTTGAGAACCACTGCCTTAGATTATGGTAGAGTACCAGCCTAAATAAACATTGGAGGAGGTGGATAATGAGCATTTCTGTAGTAAAGAAAATAAAACCACTGATGGATAATAGAATCTTTGATAAATAAAATACCAAATTCAGATTTCAGACATTGGTGCATGTGACTAAGGTGTAAGTATCTGTGGATCAAGTTCATGTTGTGGTTTTGTTTGATTAGGATCGGCTTCTTAGATGTACAGATACCTGAATTGGGTTTTGCATAGTTGAAAATAGTTAAAATATAATCATGGATAAAAGTCTTTCTGAACAGCAACAGCAGCAGCTTTCCATGGCCATTTTGCTCCTTACCTGTAGCCATTGTTTTGCTTCTAAGCAAATTTGGTATTTCTCTACCATGCTGTTCCCTGAGGCATACTTGGGGGCCCAATGGGTGTACAGTTGCTGGTAGTCCCCATGTACGGTCAAAGTTCTTTATAAGATCCTTGTTGGGCTTAGCTTTGGTATTCAGATGGCATTGCTGTGCAGCTGCTAGCCCATCTTCTGTCTCATCTCTATTTTCATTGTCAGTGTTTATTGCTTACTGTCCCAGTTATTCTTTTTCTTCTTCACCCCAAGTTCTTGCCATTTCTATCTGATTTCAGCTACCACGTCTGAAGTTGGCTGAATTATTTAATTTTAAAAAATCCCTTTTGTTCCTGCCACACCCTGGCTTTAGTGCAGAAAAGCAGGCTATATGTAGCTCTTGCCCAGCAATCAGACACTCCTTTCCTGCACTGGGAACTAATGGATCGGCCCCAGTAGGTTGATTGCCTGGCTGTCCCTTCTTTTTGCTTCATTTAATCACGGCCTACTGCTCCTGGATCTTTGTTGATGGAAAGAGGTGCCTTTCCACCTCCATTTCCTGACTTTAGTTAGAGTGATGATTCTGTTGCCACTGACAGGGAAAGTGACATTTCATCGATGTTAAGAAAATGACTTCTAAGGAAAACTTTGCCTGACTCCTAAGACTTAAGCATCTTCCCCATTTGTTTTTTAAGGAGTAGACAGAATATGAGTTATAAGTATTTTCATAAGGTAAATATAGCTTTCTTCATAGCCTTTAAATTTTACAGATTAAATTAACACTATTTGCTTATTTTATTTCGGTGTCTTGGCTTTTTAAGTGATGTGGGTGATTTCTCTATCAGTTAATCACTTTTCTTGTTATGCCCATTTAATGGTGAAGTCAAGAAAATGATTCCTATAACTTACATTAAATATAGTAGTTTAAAACATTTAAAAATCTATATTAAATATCTACTTAAAAGTTTTTGTTTTTTTTATAAGCAATGATATATGACCTGACAATTTTCAGATCTTTTTTTCCTTCCCCAAGTACCTTTATTTGGAATTATTTGTTTTATTACTTATCATCACATCTTTTTATCATTTGTAGTCTCTTTGAAGTAATGTTTCTCATACCTCTCTTATTTTTTTAACGCTTTAGAATTTCTAGTATACAGAAGTTATTTGTTGGGTGATAGCAGAATATGTTAGTTGTCTGGGCCTCTCTGTTCTTTAAATAATATACTGAAGTTCCTCTTGGTAGCATGGTAAAATAGTATCTACTCAGAATTTGGTAGCATGGTTTACTTTAACCTTGTTGATTTATTATCTCTATAGAAAAAAAATTTAAGTACCTTGGATTTAAATTATTAAATATATACTTTTTAAAAGTTGGAGCTATAAGAATAGTCTTTTTTTTTTTTTTTGATTTCAGAGAGGAAGGTAGAGAAACATCAATGATGAGAGAGAATCATTGATCTGCTGTCTCCTGCATGCCCCCTTGTGGGGATCGAGCCTGCAACCCGGGCATGTGTTCTTGACCAGAATCAAACCCAGGACTCTTCAGTCCGCAGGCCAATGCTCTATCCACTGAGCCAAACAGGCTAGGGCTAAGATTAGTCTTTTTATGTTTGACAAATACGAACCATTTAGTTTCCTGAAACTTAGAACAGGAAATTGAGCCTCCAATTTGGAGAAAATTCCTAGTAGAAATTATTTTGTCTTAAAATCATGTTAAATTAGAGAAAATAGAAATTATAGGTAAATAAACAGGTTGATTATTATATATAAAAGAAAATGTAAAGGTTTGTCTACAGGATAAAATATTAACCGTTACTGAAAGTGTTCTCATTTGTGGAAAAATAGGTAACTTTTTTGTTGCTTTTTTTAACTTGAATTATCTTTGGCATAGTTTTGAGTATAAGTTGTGGTCTAAAATGTTTAAAACAGTTTTGTTTTAATCTACGTTTTGCTAATTAAAAGTTTTCCCTCCACTAACAAATAATTTCTTGTCAGTGATGAGTGCTTTTTAGACCAAGTTGTTCATATATTTTGCTTTTAGAACATCAACATTTAATTTGAAACATAGATCTCTTTCCAAAGGACCATATAAAAGCAAATCATCTCATTCTACCTGTTTATTTGTTTTGTTTTTTACTCTCCTGTTTATTTACTTAAACTAGTCTTGGATGATTAGTCTCTCAGTGGGATAAATAATATTACCATCTGTTCATAATTTACTTTGACCTTGCTGGCTATTTTCTCGCTGCTCAAGATTTTCTATGTTGTTTGTCGTTAAATTTTATTTTGTTAGTTTTGGACTGATATCTCAGCCTTTCTACTCATCTGCATGGATAAGAATTAGAAAAAACAGGCCACAAATAATAGATGAGCTGTCAGGTGGAAATTATGTTAGGACTGCTGGATACTGAGGAACTTTCAGAATTATAATATTTGAAAAAAATCGGAGTTCTACTGCCATCTGTTTGGATTTATTTAAGTTTGTAGTAAGCTGTTACCTAGCATATTTTAAATGCCACGTGATTGACAGATACATATACTTGCATTAAAACCAGTGTATATCTATTATAGTATAGATAATACGTTTATTCAAGAGAAGAAATGATTGGTAGGATAGTTTCAGCTAACAATATAACAGCTTTAACTGCTGGTACCTTTGTTTCTCCTGGTGTTTCAGTACATTTCCCCATAGGAGAAAAATGTATCCTTTCTCAGGTTCTAACTTCCCTGTAGGACTCTTCAACTACTTTTCATTTGACAGCTATCAAGCTCCTAGAATATGCCAGGCATTGAGCTAAAAACTGGAGAAAGATAAATTAGACACCTTCTCCTCCCTCATTTAAGAGTCTTATATTCTAAGTATAATTCTAGAAAAAGGAGCCAATCATAAGCCTTAAATATGGGCTTTGCTTACATACTATCTTTGTAACTAATCCTATATAATATCAGTTGACCAGTTGCTATGACATGCACTGACCACCAGGGGACAGATGATCTGACTGGTAGGTTAGCTTGCTGCTGGGGTCTGGCTGATTGGAACTGAGAGAGATGGGCTGGACACGCCCTGGAGCTCTCCTGCAGTCCTTCCCTGGCTGGACAATCTCCCACATCCCTCCCTGGCCCCGATCGTGCACCGGCGGGGACCCTCGGCCTGACCTGTGCCCTCTCGCAATCCGGGACCCCTTGGGGAATGTCGGAGAGCCGGTTTCGGCCTGATCCCGCAGTCCAGGCTGACAGACCCCACTGGTCACAAATTCGTGCACCTGGCCTCTAGTATAAAATAAACTCTATTCTTAAAAGTCCTTATAACAACACAGGCATTTCTCCCACATTGCACTTGTGTAACTAGATTTGTATGTAATGCAGTCATTTAGGGGTCATACTCTGCCTTGTAAATTGCTTTGGGTTGTAACTACTTGCTGATCAAGAACCAGCATTTAAAAGAAAAGGAGGGACTTCTGGTTTCCAGTTCTGCATATAAGGAGCTTGGAAGTCACTACTCCATTGTAACAAGTAAAAAGCTGAACAGACTGAAAAATCAACAACTTTTCTTGGATCCATCAGAGAGGGAAGACACAAGGTAAACCACTGTCCTATGAAATTGGAGAGTCAGACAGGTGAATATAGGGAGTCAAGGTTTATTGGAGCAGAGACTCACAAGCAGAAACTAATGTGGGAACTAGTGCCTGGGTAGGAAAACCTGAACTGTAATTTACAAAATTCAGGAGGCTCAGTGTGGACAAATCTGAGACTTAAAAACTCCAAGGGGACCAAGTTATAGGGGGTCTCCATCATAGAGTGAGATTTAGCTCCAGAAGCTAGACCAGGTCCTCACAATAAATATTGGAGGAAAATCTCTTCGGCTTCTGGCACGGGGTAGGGAAAAGGAACCATTTTGAAATATACCAGGGCACTTTGTTGTTCTTAACAAGGTACTTATTTTTAGTGAGATAAATGACAACAATGTCACTCTCAGACCACAATGAAATTAAACTAGAAATAATACAGAAAGGTAACTGGAAAATCCCAAAACATATGGGGATTAAAGAATACACTTTTAAGTAGCACATGGGTCAAAGAAGAAATTTCAAGAAAAAATATTTTAATTAAATGAAAATGAAAGTACAACTTTTCATTTTGTGGGGTATGGTGAAAGCAGTGCTTAGAGGGAAATTTATAGCATTGAATGCATATATTAGTAAAGAAGAAAGCCTGAAAATCAATAATCTAAATTTTCAGTGTTGGAAATGAGAAAAAGAAGAGCAAATTACATTCACGTAAGCAAAAGAAAATAAGAAATCAAAGTGAAAATGGGAAATCAATAGAGAACATCAATGAAACCAAAAGTTGGTTCTTTGAAAAAGTCAATAATATAAGCCTCAAGCCAGGCTAACAAAGGGAAAAACAGAAGACACAAATTCCTCATATCAATCATGAAAGGGGGGACATCACTACTAATCCCATGGAAATGGAAAGGATAGGAAAGAAATACTATGACTATGCCTACGAATATGATATCATAGATGAAATGGACTGATTCCTTGAAAGAAAATAACTGCCTGTTCAGATTGTCTATATCTTGCTGTGTGAGTTTTGGCAGATTGTGAATATGACAAATTGATCCTAAACTTTATATGGAGAGGTAAAAGTCATAGCATAGTCAACTCAACATTAAAAGAGAAGAACAAAGTTGGAGGGCTGACATTACCTTATTTGAGACGAACTACAAAGCTACAGAAATCAAGATAGTGTGGTATTGGTGAAAGAATAGACAGATAGATCAGTGGAACAGAATAGAAAGCCCAGACATAGAACCCCATAAACAAAGCCTTCTGATCTTTGACAAAGGCAATTTTATTGCAAAGGCAATACAGTGGAACAAAGATAGTTTCCTCAATAAATGGTGCTAGAACAACTGGACAGCCACATGCAAAAATGAATCAGACACAGACTTCACATTATTCACAAAAAATAACTCCAAATGGAATATAGATCTAAATGTAAAATGCAACACTATAAAACTCCTAGTAGGTAATATAGGAAAAAACCCGGATGGCCTTGGTTATGGTATGTCTTCTTAGATAGATACGCCAAAGGTTTGATTCATGAAAGAAATAATTGTGAAGTTTAAAAATGTCTGTTCTGTGAAGACTGTTTGGTGGTTTCTTACAAAACTAAGCATACCCTTACCATATGACCCAGCATTTGTGTGCCTTGGTATATACCCACAGGAGTTGAAAACCTACATCCACACAAAACCTGCACAAAGCTATTTATACCAGCTTTATTCATATCGCCAAACTTGGAAACTACCAAGATACCCTTCAGTAGTTGAATGGATAAACAAACTGTGGTACATCCAGACAACGGAATATTATTCCTTGCTGTGAAGAAATGAGCTATCAAGACATGAAAAGGCATGGAGGAACCATAAATGTATACTACTAAGGGAAAGAAGCCAATCTCGAAAGGCTACCTACTGTATAATTCCAACTCTCTGACATCTGGAAAAGGCAAAACTATGGAGACAATAAAAAAAAATGAAAGAAGCCAATCTCGAAAGGCTACCTACTGATGATTCCAACTGTCTGACATCTGGAAAAGGCAAAACTATGGAGACAAAAAAAAATTGGGAAGGGGTTTTGGGGGAGGGATGAACAGTTGGAGCACAGAGGATTTTTAGGCCAGTGAAAATACTCTGTGTAATATTATAATGATGGATGGATGTCATTTTACATTTGTCCAATTCCGTAGACTGAACAACACCAAGAGTGAACCCTAGTAACTCCAAATGGACCGTCGACCTAAATGTAAAATGCAAAACTAAATGGGTTTGACGATTATGATGTGTCAATGTAGGTTCATCTTTGATAACAAATGTACCACTGTAGTGGGGCATGTTGATAAATAGGGGAGGCTATGCATGTGTGGGGGCTGCTATATATATAGGAAACCTCTGTACCCTTCTCTCAATTTTGTGAACCTAAACTGCTCTAAAAAATAAAGTCTTCAAATATAAAAGACAAATAAAAGGAAAGGGGCATTTGCTGCCTACCCTGATGCTTTGAGTGGCTCACCACTTCACATATCATAACTGCATGTTAGAAAAATGATAACGTGTGTAAGACACTGCTGACCTATCATTAAGCTGGTAGTGACAGGTACGGGATGATTTTTGAACATAGCAAGAGATAAAGAAACTCTGGATTTGGCTGTTTGATATTTAGATTTTATAGCTATTTTAAAAAGATTTGATTACTGGAATTCCTATAGGAGAAATAACTTTGTTATTGCAAATTTTGCCTAAATTGCTTTTATAGACGTCTCAGTAGACACTGATGCAATTGTTTTTAAAATGTACACCCGCTCCCCTCCCGCTTTAGGACCAAAACTCACATAAATAGACTATATTTTTAGAATCACTGACTTCTTTGTTTTTGTTTTTTTGTTTCCATGATCACTCTTGAGGGGCACTGCTAATCTGTTCATCTTTGAATTTAGCTATTGTTAGAAAATGAAGTGGCAATCCTGCAGCTGTTAAAGACAGATTTTCCAAATGAATATACGTAGGATTTTAGGATATTTATTCTCTGTGCGTTTTCAGCCCTAAGGCATAGATAGGATAATGCCTTACTTTGCTTTTCATGGTGAGGGGAGGGGATTGCTAGCTAAGTGACTCTTCGGAGACAGTAATTTTTACAAAAGGTGCCACCATGGGAAAGGGTCTCCCTGTGGGGATGTCCAGGTCTTCAGCTCTTACAGGATCTCTCCCCGTGACAGAAAGGAGGTGCCATTTAAATGTACACTTGAGCTCCTATGAAAGCTCTGTCAGCATACTTTAGAGTGAGTGATATCGGAGAGAATGATGTTGCAAGGAGAAAGAACCCTGGGGTGCAGAAATTGAAGAGGTTTGTTTATTTAAATCATAGGCTATTAATGAAGGTGACCATTTGTTTTTTAAAAAAGAAATGAAGTGGCTAGTGATTATGAAAATATATTTGAGAAAATAAATTAAAGACTCACATTGTGATGTTGTTAAGCTCTTTTCTCTTATATCTGGACAACAATATATCTTCAGCCAGTGAGAGATAGAATGTACTATGAAGGAGTATTATATAGTGATTAAAACTCTGAGTTTTAGAATTAGACAGATTTGAGTACAAATATCTTCCCTGCCACTAACTAGATGTCCCAACATTGCAACATGTCATTTATCATTAAACTCCAGTTCCTTATCTATAAAATGGGGCTCCTCTGTGCCTTTTATGCATATTCTTGTGAAGAGCAATTGAGAACATGTGTATCAAGCAGTTAGTGCTGCAACGCTTAGTCAATAGCAGGCACTAAGAAATAGTGCATGTTGTGACGTTGATCACTGCTTTCCCAGGCTGAGATTTTAAAGTACTGAGGAGACGATGTGACTACATGTACTTACTTTTGGAATTTAAATGTTTCTGTAAATTAGATGCAGATGAGAGAGCACTGTGATTTTTACATGATTCAGTCATTACATAGGAAAATCAGTTCATAAAACAAAATTTGATTTGTTTGTATATAATATTCAAAATCATGATAACAGTTGGAAGAATAACTCAATCTGTAACTACAGTGAGTTTGCATTAAAGAAAATATGACTGTATAAAATAGTTGTTTTATTTTTGCTCTTTACCAGATAGAAATCTGTATTGTAAACTACAGTAAAGTCCATATTTTCTAAGATGAATTGTTTTTATACATTCAGAGGAATATTTCATTAATGATTAATATTACACCTACTTGTTTTCCAAAACAAGATAAGTAAAGGTTAAGAGAACGATAATTATGACTCAGTTGTACTTTTAATAATTATGATAAGCTCAAGAAGACATGGGATATAGAATTCTAGGTTCATTATAAGTTTAGTTATGAAAATTTGCCCACACTGAAAGACTAGAGAAAATAATACAAAACTGATAGTAACAGTAGATTCTCTACTAAGCTTCTTGGCAGCCAAGGCAAAAAGGAAAAACGGGGAACTGTAGTTTTCGTAGATTAATATGTTGGTGAATTTTCAGGAGAAAATTCACTTTTTTCTTGCCACTAAATTATGTAGGTGAAGTTACCATGTGGTTTCTGGCACTAAATTATATAGCTGAAGTTACCATGTGTTTCAATTATATAAGGTGAAGTTTGTATGTTGAATGGGTAACACAGTGTCTTCAACCACAGTTTTAAAGAAAGAATAATCATTTTTGACCTTATAAACAACCATAAATATAGTGAAGTTTGGCAATTAATTATAGTGTGTCCCAAAATTCACGCAAGAAGTAATTTTGATAGAAAACACAGGTTTATAATTAAAAATTGTAAATTTTTTATTGATTCATAAAGTATACAGTATAGGGTTATGTATGAAATAGCACATCGGGTAAATGGCCTCCACAGCTTTGCTGGCACATACACAAAGCAGTGGTGTTCATTGGTCTTCATTATCCCTGCTCCTGGACCATAATTGGTACTTGGTAATGCTTATCAAATGGAAGGGATTGAAATCAAGGGCAACAGATATTAGAATCTGATTCAATAAACCAAGTAAAATTAGGCTTTTATTTTTTTGTTGTTGTTGTTAATGCTCACACAAAATTCAAATCTTGCGTGAATTTTGGGACACCCTATATAATGTGTTGAAGGCCTTTCGTTGTCGTTGGTGCTAATATAGGCCAGGTGTAAATGCTTCCTGGGGTCCTTGCTTCTAGCTGAATAGAACCTAGGCACCTAATGTCATCTTCAGACCACCTCTGTCAAGTCTTAGCTTTCTCAGTGGTGCCCGGTAGGAACTGGAAAGCAGTTTGTCAGTATTTTAATAGAAGTGGAAGTATGGAATTTTATGGCCATTGGCAAGAGAATAAAATAGGTATTTCTTAGTCACATGTAAACTCTTTCTTAGGATACAACATAATCTCCTTTGTGAGCTGTTTTGTAGTTGGATTTTTCAGACTGCTTTTTTTTTTTTTTTAGTTTCAGAGATAGTGGAATCCCAAGTGATTTTAAGTTATGAATGAAGTCAAAGAAGGGAAAATATTATACTTCTCAAATTTGCTTTGTAGGTAGTAGAAGCAGAGACTTAATGTCAAGCTTCTGTAAATTGCTGGAATAAATTGGGCACTTTATGAGTGAATAAGTTGAATTTTTATTGTTGTATTGATCTGTATGTATAAAGAGGAATACTGAGTAAATGGATTGATTCCTTTAAATAGCTCTTCTTGAGTTCTTTGTTATAGATGCATTATAATCCTTTGAAATAAAATTTATAATAGTTTTTCCTTTATCCTGACAGTAATGTAACGTCAACCTGAAGAACTTACTCATATCTGCTTATTATTTTCTACTCTATCAGTTAGGAAGTGTCTGTTTCCTGCGCCTTTGAGGCTCTTATTGGAGGCTAGGCAGCCTCACAGCAGAAAGAGAATAAGACCTGAGCCAGGCCCTTTGCTCACTTTGCACCTGAGCAAGTTATTGAAGTTTTCCCAGGCTCCGTTCTCTCCCTGTAACTGGCAGTAACACCCACCTCACAGGGATGCTGTCAAGATGGAGGGTAAAATGTGGATAGATAGGATCACGTTGTCATGATGGCGTGTAAAGTGTGGAATGCAGCAACCGTTCTGTGTTCCCAGCCCCAGGCACTTGGTGTCAGGACTTCCCACAGAGAATTCAGAGGCAGCCTTGAATCTTGGGAATGTTTTCATTGAATACATGTTGCCATTTGACATCAGAAATGCTGACTGACAACATTTCACCAGCCAAGTTCAAAGAAGTAGATTTCCCCCAAAGCTTTGTATAGGCTAGGTCTCCTTCTGTAATAAATATCTTTTGCAGTTGAGCTCTCTCTGATATTTTAACAACCCACATGCCATAGCAAACATACTAATTTCAAGAAAGCCTGAGGAGGAGATTTGATTCTTTTTCCCAGGAGTCCTGTCTGGGCTCTTCTCCTGTTAGACTTCTGGCATTTTGTGACCTGCAATACCTCACCTTAGGCTCACAAAGTTCCATCTGGGGCCCTTGATGTGCAAGTTCTCAGTTGAACAACTTACATCTATATGTGTCCTTTGCCTTAACCCTAAATTGCATAATCCCGAGCAGACAGGAAAGGAGGCCCTGGTTCCTACACACCAGGCACTAGGTCACAAAGAAGTGAATATCACATGGCCGCCTTGTATACAGCAAAGAAATGAGTGTATAGTAGGGCATATTACCCATAATAATTACCTTGACCAGGAAGACAAAGGAGCAGGAGACGGGTGGGGAAGAAGCCATGGCTGGGCATGTTTTCCTATTCTCGGCCAGCACAACTCACCTTCACTCTGTTTTAATATCCTTCTACTTTGACCCTATGTCTCTTTTATGAAGAAGTCAGTCACCTTCCTTACCTCCAAGTGTCCATGGTTGTCCGCGAAATACCAGTTAAATCTGGTATGGGAAATGAACCACCCTTCATGTCTCTGGAAGAGATGGAGCAGATGCAGCCCTTGGGTGGCATGGTGCCTTTGAGTACACCTTTCAAATGTTTCCTAAGATCACTCTGACATGGGAGAAACATTATTTTTCCTCTATGCCTCTGAGTTCTGAGCTGAGGCACCTGTAATAAAAGACAGATAAACAAGAGAAAAATGTATACCTCTTGTACACATGGGAAATACCCAGGAATAAAATGAGTAACTAAAAAAGATAGATTTAGAATTTAGGCTTAAATTACATCTTAATAGGAAAGAGAGAAGGGGGCAGAATAAATAATTTTTAGGAAACATGGTGAGAGGTGGGAGGCAGTTTGTGACGAAGTTTGTATGGGTGTGGTGTGGACTTCCAGTCTCTTTTCTTGTGATGAGTCAGTCCTCTCTGGTTGAAGAAACTCCTGAGGAGGGGTTATGACAATTGAGTCCTTTGTGGAGCACCTGTCTTTTGGCAGATGAGGGGAGTTCAGAGAAAGCCTGCGCCTGCATTTGCTGTTCTCCAGGTGCCTTTGGCTTAAAATGATCAATACATCAAGTGGCGTATGTGGGTGGCATGTCCTGCTGCCCTTACAATAAGTAGTCCAACATTCAAAACTGGCGTATACAAAGTTCCTCTTGAAATGAAGCATTTCTAATTTCAGCTCAATTCCTTAGGTATATGTAGAAAAATGTGTAAGATCTAGACGTTTTATAATAAATATTATATTCTCCTTCCCCCTACACAATCTGTGCGGTCACAGGCATTTCCTAGTTGCAGGCTTCCCCACAGTGGCAGCATTGATAATAACTATAGAATCCTGCTTTTTCCTGTCTAGTAAAATTTATAGGATGGCTTTCCTTTTGGCCTTTGCATAAATTAGAACTATTTATATATATTTTTGGTTGAAAATAAGATCCCCATTGTCTAAATTATGTCAGGGTAGCTCCTAGCTAACATAAGAATATATCATATGATTTAACGTGATATCCAAATTGATAAGTCAGTGATAAGAACTTTCCTGTAAGGCTTTTAAAAAGATCATTAGCCATTTCCATGTCATACGAAGTTCCAGTTAGTCGCACAGTATTTTAAATCATAGTTCACTTTTGTACATTTCTGGGGGGTCCCTGACACCTCACCCACTCTAGTTCATCTTTTATTCTAGTCTTGCTTCACATCTTTGATAACTTTCGACTAAGGCTGTGATATCTGAGGGGAAAGTAGGGCAGTAAAACAACTTAGATCATCCCTCTCCTCTTACTCTGTACCTCTGTAGAGAAAGGCAGGATCACATTGACTAGTAGATGCTGGTTGTTTCCTGGAGGTCCTCAGACCAGGAGAGGTTGAAGGACCAGTTGAGGAGAGGGGGTGACATGGGCCCCGTGTAGCACCCAAAGGTTGTCTCCTGGAGGTCCTCAGACCAGGAGAGGTTGAAAGACCAGTTGAGGAGAGGGGGTGACATGGGCCCCGTGTGCCCACTGCTCGTCCCTGTGCCAGCTGCCTTCACACTCAGTGCCTCCGTTGGCTTCGTGTTAACATGAAGTGTCTTCATCCCACAACTTCTGGAGCCAATGAAGTGGTGGCGCTGGAATGCCAACCCCTGTCTCTCTGCTAAAACTCATGCTCTGTTCTTATTAGAGGGGGAAACATGTCGATATTCTCATCCTTATGAGGTAGTTCAAAAACCAGAGTTTGGGCAAGTCACTCGCAGAAAATAGAGTACAGATTGTTTTCTGTCCTGGAATTAACAGTGATATCTGTATGTAATGAGAGGGAAGCATGCACACGTTGTGGGTGTATGTGCAGTTTATTTTCTGGAGCAGAGCATCGTGCCCTGTCTGTACAATGAGAATAGTACGTCTCTGCTCTGTGATTGTCTGGGGTTCCATGAGCCATCTCGGCAGGTTTGTGCCTGTGCCAGGGCAGAGTGCGTGCTCCATAACCAGCAGCTCTACCAGGTGTGGTGACTCTGTATGTTATTTTCGGGGGTTTGTTTTCATGTGCTCTTGTGTTCACCCCTAGATATAGGTACCTGTATTTTCTGACATCAGGGAGTGTGATTTTCATGTATCAGTCCACGGGCATGGAATCATACTTAAGTGGATGTTTCAACTTCTTAGATTGCAGAAGAGGCAGCACCGGTAAACAAGGCTTTCCCCAAAGTGTAAAATAGACATCCCCCATAAGTAATTACATTGCCTTGTAATCGAAAGCAGAATTACTTGTTCGTGGGTGTAATGACTTGCTTGTGTATTTTAAATAGAGGGTTGGAAATTCATACAGTATAGGCACTTTTGAAATTGGGAAAAGTTTTGTTTTCTAGGACTAGTTTATTAATTTTTAGAAATTAAAGCATATGACAGTATATATTGTACTTCGATTTTGAAAGAGATTCTTTGTCGTTTAAATGCTAATTTACCTTATTTTATTTTTTAGGGAATATCTTGGTAAACAGCTCCAATCTGAGCAACCTCAGACTACTGCTGCCCGAAGCTAAACCAACCTCCCATGTCACCTGTGATGGCGGAACACCTGGAGTATGAATTTCAGTAGTTAAATAATTTTTCATTTTATTTGTTATTTTCTTCTGCTGTGTAGCTGTTTCCACTGCTGATTTCTAGTAAAAGTGTTTGCCCACTAATCTGTATAAAAGTAAATGCTTTCTGTATACCTAAGGAAAAGATTACTGTTACATATATTGCTTGTATTTCTATATTTATTATTCTCTGGAAATGAATATAGTTATTAAAGGCTTCTCACTCCAAATATGGTTTTCTCTTTACTCTTTCTTACTTGGACTTTAATAAGCTGTGGATCACCGGTAGCTCCAAACAGGTTGCCCAGAGCCAGTCACAGATAGCAGCTGACATTGGCCTGCGCCAGAAGCCTTGTGAAGAGGCCCAGAACCAATACAATCAGTGGCCAGTTCCAGACAGAAAGAGAGCAGGATTCAGTAAGCTTCTCAAGCAGCTTATCCTCAGGGAGATGTTGGCAGGTACCAAAACCTGCTGAGGCAAATTCAGCTTCGTGTGATCCGCACTGGCATAACAGCTTGCACGCCTGTTGTGTGTTGAGCCTCACTGGCAACCAGCCTGAGGGTTGATCCCATGCACAAAAGGGCCAATAGCAATCAAGACTCAATTACAACAGGAGGGCCCACAAAACATGCACAAGGGACATTCTTAGAGTACCCAGTCCAGGGAGACTGCACCGCTGGGTCCCACAGGTCACCTTCTACATAAGGCTACTCCTACCAAGATGGAGTCAGCAGGTCTTCCTTGTACATAGAAACAAACACAAAGAGGCAACCAGAATGGGGAGACAAATAAAAGCCTTGGAATGGATGGCTTTACAGGAGAATTTTTACCAAACATGCAAAGAAGAACTAATACCTATTCTTGCACTATTCACAAAAATTCAGGGGAGGGAAGATTTCCAAGCTCATTTTCTAGGCCAGCATCATCCTAATTCCAAAACCAGATAAAGCAAAAATTATAGGCCAAGATCCCTGTTGAACATAGATGCAAATCCTCAACAAAATATTAGCAAACTGAATCCAGCAATACATTGAAAAGATTATAAACCATCAAGGGGGATTTTTTCTGGGGATGCAAGGTTGTTAAAATATCTGCAATTCAATAAATTGACACACCATATAAACAAAATGAAAGATAAAAAATCACATGACCATATCAATAGATGCAGAAAAAGCATTTGATGAAATCCAGTACCTATTTATGATAACTCTCAGCAAAGTGGGAATAGAGCGAACGTATCTTCCATAATAAAGGTCATATATGACAAATCCACAGCCAACATCATCCTCAATGGGCAAAAACTACAAGTGTTCCTCTTAAGATCAGGAATAAGACAAGGATGTCAGCTTTCACCACTCTTATTCAACATAGTACTGGAAGTCTAGTCACAACAATCAGACAAGAAGGAGAAATAAAAGGCATCCAAATTGGAAAGGAAAAAGTAAAACTATCATTATTTGCAGATGATATGATACTGTGTATAGAAAACCCTAAAGATTCCATAAAAAATTACTAGAACTAATAAATTCAGTAGAGTAACAGGATACAAAATAAATATCCAGAAATCAGTTGCATTTTTATATACCAATGAACTATCAGGCAAACAACAAACAAAAAACCACAATCCCATTCACAATTGCTTCAAAAGAATAAAATACCTAGGAATAAATTTAACCAAGGATGTAAAAGACCTGTACTCCAAAAATTTTAAGACAAAAAGAAATTGAAGAAGATAGAAATAACGAAGCACATACTGTTCATGGATATGATGAATTAGCATCATTAAAATGTCCAAACTACCCAAAGCAATCTATAGATTCAATGTAATTCCTATTGAAAAACCAATGGCATATTTCATAGAACTAGAACAAATATTCCAAAAATTTATATGGAACCACAAAAGACCCTGAGTAGTACAGCGATCTTGAGAAAGAACAAAGTTGGAGGAATCATGCTGCCTGATATCAAACTATACGACAAGATCATAGTAATCAAAACAGCATGGTACTGACATAAAAACAGAGATATAGACCAATGGAATAGAACAGAGAGCCCAGAAATAAACCTATGCCTTTATAACCAATTAATATTTGACAAAGGAGAAAAAAACATACAGTGGGGTAAAGACAGTCTGTTCAACAGATGGTGTTGGGAAAATTGGACAGATACATTAAAAAAAAAAGACACTAGACTACCTTCTACACCCAATAAAAGAATAAACTCAAAATGGATCAAAGACTTAAGTGTTAGACTAGACAATAAAAATCTTAGAGGAAAACATTGACTTAAATCTTGAACATTTCTGGTAGCAATATTTTCCCTGATGTATCTCCTCAGGCAAGGAAAACAAAAGAAAAAAAAATGGGACTACATCAAAATAAAATGTTTTTGCATAACAAAGGAAAACATCAACAAAATGAAAAGATAGCCCACTGAATGGGAGAACATATTCGCTGATACAGCTGCTAAGGAATTAATATCTAAAATTTAGAAAAACGTATGCAACTCGACACCAAAAACCCCAAACAATCCAATTAATAAATGGGCCAAGGACCTGAAAGACACTTCTCCAAAGAGGACATACCGATGGCCAGTAGACATAGTTGAAGATGCTAAGCATCACTAATCATCAGAGAAATGCAAATTAAAACCACAATGACATATCATCTCACACCTATCAGAATGTCTATTATCAATAAATCAACAAACAACAAGTGTTGGCGAGGATGTGCAGAAAAAGGAACCCTGGTACACTGCTAGTGGGAATGCAGATTGAAGTCACTGTGGAAAACAGTATGGAGTTACCTCAAAAACTTAAAAATGGAACTGCCCTATGACCCAGCAATTCCACTTCTGGGAATTTATTCAAAGAAACCTAAAACACTAATTTGAAAGAATATGTACACCTCTATGTTCATTACAGCATTATTTACAATAGCCAAGATTTGGAAGCAGCCCAAGTGTCCATCAATAGATGAGTGAATAGAACAGCCATAGTACATTTACACGATGGAATACTATTCCACCGTAAAAAGGAAGAATTTTTTACCCTTTGTAACTGCATGGATGCCCCTAGAGAAATGTATGCTAAGTGAAATAAGCCAGTCAGAGAAAGACAAGTACCATATGATCTCACTCATATGTGGAAGCTAATGAACAAACTGAACTAACAGCAAAATAGAGACATACTCATAGATAGAGAGCCGGCAGACAGCTCCGGTGGGGGAGTGTGGTGGGGGTTGAAGGGACTGAGCAAAAAAAAAAAAGAAAGAAAGAAAAGAAAGAACTCATGGACAGGGACAACAGTGTGGTGACTGCGGCAGGGAGGGAGTGTGGCAGGTGGCGGAGGTTGAAGAGGGTAAATGGGGGATAAATGAAGATTGAAAAAAAGACTAAAATGAAGAAAATATACATACATACATGCATACATACCCTGGCAGGGTGAGGGGAGAAAAACTGCGGTGAAAGAAGGAACAAAAATGTTTAGGGAGGTAGCTGGAGGCAGGATTAGTCTTACTTGGTAGAGTGCACGACTCAAACATCTATTTGTTATAGATTAATCCTGAAATAAAGTCCCACTAGAAAAGACAAAATAAAATTAAGAATAGAGTTGCCATATGACCCAGCAATCCCTCTCCTGGTTATCTACCCGAATAACTCGAAAACATGTATTCACAAAGATACTAGTATATGCACCCCTGTGTTCATTGCAGCACTATTCACAGTGGCCAAGACCAGCCCTTCCCGAGTTTTGGCAGGCTTGTGCGGAGGCTGCCCCCTTCTGGTCAACCTGAGCATCCCTTTGAAGGAGCAGGACCCACACCGGAAGATGCGCACACGGTGTCTTTTGTGTGGATTAATGCACCGCAGGTCGATGAGAAGATGCTGGATCAGGTTTGACTGGTGAAACATGGAATAAACTTGGCTGGGGAAAACCAGATTTTTGTCACTTGCAAATGCAAAGTTCAGGATGGTTTGGAAAGAGAATGAATTTTGCAGGGACACAGTAGAAAGAGTTCCGAACTCTTCCTTGCCACCAAGGGAGCTTTGTTCCCTGGTCAATCCATCTTTCTGTTTACATGTCTGTCTGCGTTTCCCCATCTGAGTCATTGAATTGAGGTTTTTAAATCGTTACTGAGACCTAAGTGCTTCCGAGGCTTTGCAGTGGTTGTGGAGAGGACTGGCTGGCCCCAGTTTCCCCTGGTTTAAGAGAAGGTGGAGCCCTAACCGGTTTGGCTCAGTGGATAGAGCATCGGCCTGCGGACTCAAGGGTCCCAGGTTCGATTCCGGTCAAGGGCATGTACCTTGGTTGCGGGCACATCTCCAGTAGGGGCCCTCTCCCTTCCTCTCTGTAAAAAATCAATAAAAAATATTTTTAAAAAAAGAGAGAGAAGGTGGAGATTTTGATTTAACTCCTGAATACAGAGCTTTATCCTTTCTCTCATTGGATACACCGTGGCACTACTTCCAGCTCCCTCTCTCCAGGCGCTCTCCCCATTCCCACGCAATGGAGGAGCCCTGGCCGCTAAGTGGGTACTTCACATGCCCATCACGCTGTCCCAAGTGACCAATTCCTATGGTAACTGCTCTCAGGGACCGTGGAGTTGTGTTTCATTCAGACACATGAATTAGTCTCTGCAGTGCAATAGACTCAGGTGTTGATTGATGCTGATACAATATTAGTCTTTATTTTGATACGGAAAAGTAGCACAAATGGCACTACGGGCTCTCTTATGTCTCTATTCAAGTTCACGCTGGCTTGATTATAGATACTTGAAAATCCACTGTAATATTTGCTACTAGTAGGTGAGTCTGACTCCCCCCCGCCCCCCGCCTCCAAATGCTTTTTAAAAAAATATATATTTTATTGATTTTTTACAGAGAGGAAGGGAGAGGGATAGAGAGTTAGAAACATTGATGAGAGAGAAATATAGATCAGCTGCCTCCTGCACACCCCCTACTGGGTATGTGCCCGCAACCAAGGTACATGCCCTTAACCGAAATCGAACCTGGGACCCTTGAGTCCGCAGGCCAATGCTCTATCCACTGAGCCAAACCGGTTAGGGCCCAAATGCTTTTTTAGGCTATTTTTTGCCAGTTTATTTTTCCAGGTGAGGTTTGAATTATTTCTTTAAGTTTCCATCAAGATTTTGATGTGACTTATTTTAATCTATACATTAAAGTGAGAAGGCTCTTATAGTACTAACTTTTTTTGATCTGAAAAATAGAATCTCTCTCCATTTAGTCAATGTGTCTAAAGTTATTGTAGCTTCCACAAATTTTGTTAGTTTTTTTCCTACCAGTTCTTTTACTTTAGTAGTTGTGAAAATGATTTTCTCTTATTATACTTTCTAACCATGATTGCTAGTACATAGGGACATTATTTCTAAATATATAGAACTCATTGTCCAGTGTCTAGTCACTTTACTATGTAGTTATTAACAATCTTTCAGTCTCATTTATTTTCTGGGTATATAATCACGTATCATACAAGTAATGACATTATTTCCTTCTTTCCAATAGCTGTGCAGGTCCCTTCTGTTCCATGTTAGTAATGGAGAGAGCTAGGTTAAATGTAAGCTCTGACTCATACTCTCAGTCAGATACTATGCAATTTTCTTAGGCTTCAGCTTGTTTATCTGTAAAACAGAAATGATAGTACCTGCTTCACGGAGTTGTCAGGGTGAAAGGAGAAAGTGCTTGAGTCTCTCTATAATAAGCTCCTTATTACTTACTAGAGGCCCATTGCAGGAAGATTCCTGCAAGAATAGGGCTTCCTGCGGCTGGAGCAAAGCAGAGAAGGGAGCGAAACCCACTGAGGCGGGCTTCGCTCCCGCTCCGCTGCGCGGCTGGGTTTTTCCCTCCCGCTCCGCCACCCGGCTGGTTTCCCTCCCGCCTCCCAGCTCTGCTGCCTTGGCTCCGTTCCTGTCTCTGCTGCCTCTACTTTGCTCCCTTCTGCAGCGGTATATGCAAATTAACCGCCATCTTGGTTGGGTTAATTTGCATATAGTCGGTCTGATTGGCTGGTGGGCATAGCGAAGGTACAGTCAATTAGCATCTTTGTCTTTTATTAGTGTAGTTTGTACTGGTCTGAACTCCCAGGACAGAACTGCTTCAGAGAGTACACTTTGTGGGTCTTAATCTTAAAGGTGACACCCCCAGTGTAATGATCTCATGCAAGATTCAGCTGCTGGTCTGAGACGATCCCTGTGTTAAGGAGAAAGGCTTTTGTTCCTGGCTTACTCCAGGTTTCCCCCTGGTCAGTGGTAGATGTTGAATTTTGCCAACGCCCTTTCGTGGCATCTACTGGGATATTCCATGAAGTTCATATTTGACCCATGGATGTGATCTTCTAAGGTCACCCTCAAATTAATCTTGGATTTCTCAAGGTTAAGATATCCTTGGAGTTCTGGAATAAATAAATCTCACTTAGTCATGGCATATGATTCTTTTAATATGCAAGTAAATTCCATTCATATTTTTCAAATCCTTAATCTTGTTATTTAGTTTAGCAGCAATTCCTCTCAGTTTGACCACCTGACACTAAAACTTTATGTCCTCATCCAAAGGTTGATTAAAGTGTTGACCAGACTATGACCAGGGTTAGAACCTGGAAATGGAATGAAGGACCCCCAAATTCAATTAGAACCTCAGCTTTCATAGTTGACTCTTCCATATTGTACAGGTTACTAACTGAAAGCCCAAGGTGAACAGGATCGGAACTTTTGGGCTGCTTGAACAATGTTGGCTGAAAAGTATTTATTGTTGGGTAATGAGGTCCAATCTTACATAGACCTTGCATAGATGGGTCGCTTAAGATGCTTTTGGCTCAAGCAGTAGAAAACTTGACTCAAACTAGCTTAAAATCAACGACCCAGTTCCATGTGAGAAGTCGAGGGAGAATCTGTCCCCAGGGGGCACCTTCAGCTCCATCCTGTGCTGTCCATTTGCTCACCATGGACCTGAGTCCCCAGGCATCACAACGGACTCCTTCATGTGTTGCTTTTTCTAATAGACATCCTCTCACTTCTCATGGCCAAAAGCAGTGCACAGCCAATGGCGGGTTAACTGGGATGACCTTGCTTACTTTCTAACCACCATCTTGCCCTGAACAAAAGGAGAAGTGAGGAGGCACATGGGGACACTGGGCTAGCACCCGTGTCTGCTGTGCCATGATCGGATAAAGCAGGACTCCAGCTTGCGGGATGTCAGGAAGGGTGACCTACACAGAGCCCTTGGAAGATAGGAAGGAAGGCCTGGAATTGTAATTTACACTATTACAGCATAAGGAACAAGTCACCAGCCTTAACAGGTTTGGCTTAGTGGATAGAGCGTTGGCCTGCGGACTTGAAGGGTCCCAGGTTCCATTCCGGTCAAGGGCATGTACCTTGGTTGCGGGCACATCCCCAGTAGGGGGTGTGCAGGAGGCAGCTGATCAATGTTTCTCTCTCATTGATGTTTCTAACTCTCTGTCCCTCTCCCTTCCTCTCTGTAAAAAAATCAATAAAATATATTTTTAAAAAAAGGAACAAGTCACCAGAACAACCACTACTTAAAGTGAATGCTGATGTGTTCACCTGTCCTTCTCAAGAAGGCCATGCTGTCAGTAATTCAGACAAAATCATTATTTCATATTCATATCTATAATCATCACTTGGTCCTACATTTATTCAGTATGCACTGTACTTATCTTGGGTGAACAGGCCCACAGGATTTCAAGTCTGAGGCCAAAAGCTGTCAGCCTGATCCTTAAGGCTTTCCAAAAGGGACTCTCCATCATGAGTTTCTCTATCAGGAAGGGTTGTCCGGGAACCAGTGGTTAAGAAAGTGAAGTGCTGGGTGTGTAAGAAGAATGATCCTAAAATTGGGAGTTGATCTAGCCATGCCTGAAGCTTATCCTAAAAATGACTTCAGCCCTCCCATGCCTGGCAGCCCTGGAGGCGATGCTGCCGGCCATGGCCTTCTGCCAACGTGCCCTGAGCAATAAGAGCTCCAAGAACATAATGGGGACCGAGAGCACAAGAGAGCCAGTTTCTTTGTTCTGAAAACAGGCAGCTCCAGAGAAGGACTCCATGGATACAGATTCCTGCAGAGCAGCTGGGTAGCCCTGAGGCTGAGGCTTGGCATTTGGCAACACTACCCAGGACTTTTGGTCTTTTACATGGTGCACTTGTACCGAGGGAAATCTATTCCCGGGCTTTTGGGGAAGGAACTTGACATACATTTCAAGTTAGGTGAATATAATCCACAAACATCAAGATGTTTTACTGGATTAGGCTCTTAACATAATCCCTCCTCCTTACTGCCTTGAATACTATTCTCAAATGTTTGTCTTGTGCCACTGTGGGCAAGGTGACACCCGCCCCCAGGGCTGTGACAGCATGCCCAGGGGCATAGAGGTGGGGCAGGGGATTTAAATAGAAAACAGTCCTTCAAAAAACATTCTTATGGAATGTAAATGTTGGAGCCATATTTACATATAAAGATCTCCTTTTACTAAATGCCATTTTAATAAAAATTGTTTTGAGAGGAAGATGTCTGAGTGAATCTACATATTCAAATTATGCAGTTACTATGCAGTTTTTATTGGTGCATTTAAATTTTGAAAGTAAGAAATGTTTCCTAAACTCTGGCGTATCTTGTTTTTTTCCTGCCAAGTTGCTGCTAAATATAAATGACTATCAAGGAATGAATATTTATCATATGCTAAGCACCATGCTGAGCTCGAACAGAAAACAATCAAACAAGAGGCTAGAACTTACTTCCTAATGCCCATGAACCTAAAATATGTTGTGTTTATCTCACAAAATACCAGGCACATACATAGTTTTTTTCCTAAATAAGATTTACTTCATTTCCCAAAATAAGATGTAGGAAGGAGGCCTTTCATGAGCACCAGTTGAGAACTGGCTGGGTATCTTGCTTAGAGTTCAAGGGAGGTGTTAAAACTGGCACTTGGAGAGCAGCTGGGGGGTGCCCAGCCCACACGGTCTGGGTGAGCCTGGGATTGCCCTGCTCTGGCCAGCAACCGTGAATAACGTGGGCATGGAGTTTGCCAACAGCTGATTTATGGGGGCCATTTCTCTGCCCTGTGTTCTGATATTTGAGGCTGGGTCCAGCATCAGCAGTGGCTTCCTGAGATGGGACTCTAGCTTCAAAAACCTCCACCTCACAGTGCCAAAGACCAAGTGGCACATAAAGGAAGTGAGAAGGCACAATAGTGTCTTGTAGGAAAACCACACCCCCCTTTGGAGGCTAGTAGCTGAAATGATATGTGGAAAGTTAAGAATCTCCAAAAAGGCAATGGTAAGTGTAGAACAAAGGCACAGACCAAACAGCTCTTCACAGCTGGGGGCACCCTTTTGATGTCGGATGAAGTGGGGTGTCTTTTCCCACTGGGGGCTGCGGATGGAATCCTTATGATATCGTGAGAAAAAGAATTTTCTGAGACTTGCATGGTGGGATGAGTGATTGCATCCCTGGGTTTCCAAAGTCCCATTCCAGTCAGAGAAGAAGTGTAGATGGGGCTTCAGTAGAGCCAGAAACAAAGCCAGTGTCCAGAGTTTTCTTTCCATGTTAGTACCCGGTCCAGTTCAGCATCAGGCTAGTCATAGTCCAATAATCTATTGTGTGTGTGTGTGTGTGAGGCGGGGGGGGGGGGGGGCCACATGGCCACAGCCACGTGGGCGAATGCAGGAGAGCGAGCCCTGAGCGATAAAGAGTCCCAAGAACACAAGGGGGACCAAGAGCATAAGGGGAACCAAGAGAGCATAAGAGCACAAGAGTGAGTTTCTTTTTCAGGGAATGAAGTGCCCCAAATCTTCCCGCCTTTGTGGTGGCCATGCCCATTCTGGTCAATGACCTCTGTTCCGAGGTGTGATTGACAGCAAGCACCTTCGCTAGTCCCCCCAATTTTACTGAGTTTTGCAAGATTGAAGTGTTTGTATGCCAAATTGTAAGCTTCTGAGACTTTTGTTTGTGCAGGTCACACTAGTCCCCTGGCGAGTCATTGCTTCTTCTTGTTGGACATCGTGGGTCCACGGCCGGTGCAGAAGTCTGTCTGTGCTGCCCAGAGCCCAGGACACTCTGTGTGGGCATTGTGGGGAGCGGTGGCCCACAGACTAATGACAGTCATTTTGGAGGCTGAGGGAAAGAAACAAGGAAGAACAAAAGGGCAAAAGAAATGAAATTGCAAACCAAGAAGATTTGATTCAGAGGCTGTTAAAATCAGCAGCAGAGAAACTGTGAAGGAGTCAGATGTTTGCAATGTTCTGGACTTGGCTGAATTTACCTGCAAGAATAGTTCTGTAGCTGATGGAAGTGCTAGCATATGCTCAACAGATGGCAGGAGTTCAGGTTTTCATAGGTTGGCAAAAATCTACATTGCCATATATAAAATGTGTATACGTTACACAATTTAAATTTTTTCCCTACCTCCCTTTCTTGAAAACTTATATCTTACCACCCAAGATTTTGCCAGGCAGAGTCTTACAGGAACTTAGCTCAGATGTTGGCAGGGGTTTTGATGTTGTGAGTGTGTGTGTGTGTGTGTGTGTGTATGCTGACTACACCCAAACTCCTCCTGGCAGGACTGTCTTAACTCATTCTAGAACCCACCTCTCCAGGTGACTGTCCCATGGAAGGTTCTGCCCTCTTTTGTTGATTAAATCAATCGGCTCTTCTGATGAGTCGGTATTTCTCTAGTGAACCTTTTTACGACACTCTGTTGGGAGAGGACTCAGAGCAGGAGAAGCAGGAATTGATGCACATGTAAAGCAGGAGGTGGCTAATAGGATTGGAAAGTAGAATCAGCTGTGACAAGAAGTAGAGCAGGGACCTGGTTTGGAGACTGAGAGCAGTGGTGTGAAGGTGGGGACACGCAGAGGAGTAAAGCCCTCCCTCCCTTTCTTTCTTCATTTCGGTTCTTTAGGAGATTGAGTGTCATTTCTGTTTGGATAATTTCTCACTGTTGTACGTTAGATCATCTAGGAGGACTCACTGAGGCAGTTTGGGGTGAAATAAATTTATTACGGATCAACAGCTATGAAAGAAAGCAGAAGGAGGCAGTTCAGGTAGAGAAAAAAAGTGAGCTATGGTGCAGCCCCACATAGCCCTGCCTACCCACCGGGGAGTCTGAAGCAAACATTGCCCCAGATGCCTTGCCCGGTCTGTCTGTGACGCTGTGTTTCTCTGCAGCTGAGCCAGGCCCTAACACAGCGAGCTGGATGCTGTCTGCTCACCACACTCCCTGAAGCTGGACTGTGTGCCGTCCCTGAAGGAGAACCAGGCATTTCATTTTGGGGCTGACACAGGCCACTCATATTCATTTTCTCATGTATGTATAGGGAGCAAAATTCTCCCTGATCTCTCTTGATGAGGGGAAACTGAAAGAGGTATGTGAGTGGGACAGGTGACGCCCCTGCTGCTGCGGCTGGTCTTGGAGCACACTTGATATCCATCGCCTCCCTCCTCCATTCCCCATCCTAGGTGCTCCTTACTCCCAGGGGCCACCTCTGCTGGCCTCAGTCACGCACTCGTTATATGACCCAGACCCTCGTCCCTGGGTGACCCAGGTCTTTCTCAGGTTGGGAGTGCTCTTCTGTCCATTTGGAGTCACAACCAGGCAAGAGACAGTGGAACATCTCTGCGAGACAGCTTGGCTCCCTTCAGGCCCACGGTCAGCTACTGTTCCCAGGAAACAGCATATATTTCCCAAAGCTGACAAAGTTCCCCTTTTCTGCCATTGAGGATAATGTGAGGTGAGGCTGGAATATCTGGAACATTCAAGGACAAGACAAGGCCCCTGGATTGATCAGCGGCAGAAACCTCTGTTCCTGTACAGTTCTGCTTTGAGAACTACAGCAGACATGGGTAGGGGGTGCTCCTTGGAAGGACCTGGCTTCTCCCCAGTCAGATTTAGTTTGGGATTTACCTGATGCTCATGGGGTGGCGATGACATGTGCTGATAAAATCTCCTGCAGTTTCAGCGAGCAGTCTCTGTCTCAGTTTACATCACTCCACGCCCCCAATGAGCTACAGAGTTGGAGGAATGTTTGGGCTACATGGTGAGTGCTTTCAGTAGCCTTGGAAACCACCTTCCATTCCTGCCTCAGGACATGCCATAATTTATTCCACATGAAGTATAGATAGTTGATTGTCACCTCAGGAAAGAAGCTGGTGTAGGGAAGAAAAAAAATGTAGCCAGACTTTACCATGTTTGAGTGTAGCTGTCAGTGGGGGCCACAGAAAAGGCTGACCAGGGTGGACCGGATGCTGTTGGCATAGAAAGTAACCGAGAATGCTGGGGAGAAATGATGCCATTCAGGGTTCCATTTAATTTTTAAAAGTCATAAGGCACAGGATGAGGAACATGCCTCAGTTTTCTCAGGAATGGAAGGAAAGTGAAGGAAAGAAGAGAAAACAAAAGTAAACTGATACTGACTTTGGTTGGGGCAAAGAGTAATTAGGGACTTGGTTTTAGAAGATCTTTAGAAACATATACACCCTTCGATTCTGTCACTATAGGAATCTATTTGAAGGAAATAATAAGTGATGCTCATAGAAAGTCATCAAGCTATTCATGGAATAGATATTCTAATTGATTGAAAAAGTCAAAACAATTAATAGCAATTAATATGTCAGTCAAGAGACATTTATAAGCTAGCATACTACACAGCCACTGGAAATTTGTTGAGGAATTCTTAAAGATCTAAGGCAACTTTTCATGATATTCTAAGTACAAAAATAAGAATAAAAACAGATTATAACTTTAATTATGTGAATTGATATATGCCTATATACATATATTTGTAGACAAACAAGTCCAGATTTTACATTGTATTTAAATTTTGGATATGCTATGATCATAATTTACTTTTACTTATGCAACCTACATTAGGAAGGAAGAAACCTTACAAATAATTTTTTATAACTCTAAGAACATCTATGCATTCTATTCTTTTATTTGGGTCAGTTGAAACAAGGGCAATAATGTCAAAGTTGAATTAGCTTCCACATGTTTGATAAGTAACTAAGTTTTGATAACTCCCATGCAATACATAAAATTTCTCACAAAAAGTAGAACAGCTGTTACAGTCCCAAGACCAAAAGTTGTATAATAGTTAACCATTTTGATGAGTATCAGCTCACAGCAGTATTTCTTGGAAGTTATCAATTTCATGGTGAAAATAAACACGACTTCAAAGAGTGTTCACCTGATGTGTCTCATCTGACAATGTTTAGAGTCTTCAAAATTTGTGACTGCTTACGTTCTCCAGAGTGTCTCTACTCTCTAAAAAAGGCCACAAAGGCTAGCTCAGTGTGTGCTTTGGTTCGTTAGAAAAGAAACTGAGGTATATTAAACATTTTAAGAGTTTATTTGAACAAAAGTCAATTGGAATCAGGACAGCACCCAACCAGAAGGAGTGCTCTGTCAATAGAAGCTCCTGGAAAGACTTAAATAGAGATGGCAAGCAAAGAAAGGAAAATATTGATTGGCTATAACGGCAAGCCTAGTTGGTTGTTTGTGATTGTCGGGCCTTAGCTTTTGATTTTTTAAGCATGAAGCATTTACAGGTTTACGTTTTGGTTTGTTTACATAGGCTGCCAAGGCATTAGAACCACCATAATGTAATGGCTTCCTTGTTTAATTAACTCAACAAGTTTTAATGATGATTTTTTAAAATGATGATTTACTAAGGCTGAGTAAGAGTATTGGCACTCACGCTTCCTTCTTTATATACACTTCTACATTCCTGCCAATTTATCATCTTGCAGAGCATATTCTGGATCAGTGGCTTCTCTTGATCTCCATGCCCACCCCACTCACCTTGCCCGGCTCCCTCTCCAATTCATCTGAGAGTCGCAGTGTCTGGGCATGTCACTCCCCTCTTAGACTGTCCTGCGCACCCTGCTCCACTGAGGTCCAGTCCCAAAACTGACTTGGTTGCATATTGGCCTCCTTTCCCAACCCAGCCCCCAGAGCATCTCTCCTGGTGACAACTGCTCTATTAGCCCTGCCTCCGTACTAGGTTTCTCAAAACCAGCTGATTCCTCCAAGGGGCCTTCCCGATCCCTGTCTAATTAGTATTCTCCCATTATTCTTGTTCCCAGCAATTTCTATGTTCCTTCAGTAACTTGATGACAACTTATAATTATGTTTCTGTTGTGGGTTTTTGCTTGTCTTTCACCAAAGCTGTGAGCTCCTTGAAAATAGAGGATGTCTGACTCTCTGCCTTTGACCCAGGCCCAGGTAAACTATAGATGCACAAGTTGTGTGTGAACAATTTACACAGGGAGTGAAATAATGTGCAGGGAAAAGACATATTAAGAAATAGACGATCGTGTTCAAAAGCATTTATCTCTTTTGGGTTAGATCAGTGATTCCCAAAGTGGGCGCTACCGCCCCCTGGTGGGCGCTGCAGCGATCCAGGGGGGCAGTGATGGCCACAGGTGCATTTGTTTTAACTTTTTTTGTATTACCTTTCTATTCTGAGTTCAATAAATAGTTTCATAATTTCAAACTTCAATGTTTCTAATTTACACCTTTCTTTACTATATTTTACGAAAAAGGTAGAAACATTAATACATATATCTTTCTGTTTAATTGCTATTAAATTTTTAAAAAATTAATTTCCAGGGGGTGCTGAGTAATATTTTTTCTGGAAAGGGGGTGGTAGGCCAAATAAGTTTGGGAACCACTGGGTTAGATCATGGATGTAATGAGAATTAATTACTTTTGTAATCAGAGAAAAGCTTTTAGGAAAGGAAAGGAGAGGAGAGAGAGAGAGAGAGAGAGAAAGACTTCCAGTCAAGATGGCGGCATAGCTAATATTCCCACAACCACATCAAAATTACAACTAAACTACAGAACAACCATCATTCAGAACTGCCTGAAACATGGCTGAATGGTAGTCCCCAAACTAAGCATATAAAGAGGAAGCCACATTGAGACTGGTAAGAGGAGTGGAGATGTGGGATGAAAGTTATCAGTATGATCACTAAGCAAATAATGTCTAATCACTGGGTGAACGCCTGAAACAATATTGTATGTCAACTGTAATTAAAAAATAAACTATGATTTTTACAAAAAGAAAGTTTAGAGAAGGAGAATGTCGCAGTCAAATAAAAAAAGGATAAAAATATTTATTGAACTTAGCAAGTTTGAAGTTGCTATCCTTGGCCAAAGCAGTTTTAATGAAGTGGATAAGGAGAAATCAGATTGCAATGAGTTGGAAGGTAAATGGGGTCCAAGGAATGAGAGAGAGCACTAATGTTATCATTTCAAAACTGGACCTAAGGAAAAGAAGAGGGCTATAGATTCTGGGTATGTGGAGTAAAAAGATTTAATCAGTCATGTGATATTATTCAGAACCAGGAAGACCCAGGGTGATCTCTTCTAACCCAGAGTTTCAAGGACAACCCAGTGGAAAGGGTCATTTCCACTTCCCAGTGATCAAGACTTAAATGCCAGTTTTCCTTGAAACCTGTGTCAAGGACAGAACTCCAGAAGAATAAGTCAGCTATTCTGCAAACATCCAGACAGAGCATAATGGATCCAAGGAAGTCACCAGAGCATTAAATTGTCTCTGGGAAAAATGACCCATTCCCACATCTGTATGGCATTTTATTCAGTTGTATACTGGTTTAATAACTTCACCTGATAAATCATCTGTTCAGCTTCAAGTTTTGGTAAGCAGATAAAAATGTTGAATTCTTTAAAAAAAAATAAAATAAAATAAAATAAAGGAAAGCCATCTCAGGAAAGGAGAGGAGAGGGGATTCCAGGGCCCAGCTCCTTGCAGACCCTCAGATTCTGGTGGGGGTGGGGCCCCGATGTGAAGATAAGGCTGCTGAGCTGCTTCAGGGGCCCCACAGGCCCTGGGACTCCGTGAAGAATAGTCGCGTTCAGCTGTTGACTGGCAGAGAGGTTGAGCAATGGAAAAGGACGGACACTTTGGGACTAAATCAGCCTCTTTTTTGAATAGTCACGACATAGGGAATGAGTTGCTTTCTTCCTTCTACAGGCAGGAGGCCCGGCAGCCATGAGATGGGTTAGTGAGATGCATCCAAAAGAGGACAATAATTTACATTGCGCTTCCTGGAGCAGAGCACCTTTTGGAGCTAAAATTTTCCATCAATAAAATGGTGTTCAGAATGTCTAACTGATAGCGTTGTTATGAAGAGGAAATCAGATGATGAATTTGAGGAAAGGGCATATTATGGGTCTTTACACATAGTTGGCGCTCAATTACTTACTTCAATAACTGTTGAGTGTGTTTCCCTCCACGTCCTGCGTGGTTCAGGGTTCAGGGTCTGGAAGAGGAGCTGCACACAAATAAAAAAGAAAGGACACGAGATAATTTGGAAATATTGGGGGACCAGGCGGGCAAGTCCAACTCAAGAAGGAGGACTTCCACTGGTGCTCAGGCCGCACCAACGTTTTATTGATCTGGGATACACCCATAGCATAGCCCTTAGGCAGGCAAGTTCCAGTAACACACAGACTAGCCCACCCACAGGCAATTTCCAGTAAGCAGACTATCTTATCAATAAGGATTTGTCTCTGGGAAAAATGACCAGTCATGTGATATTAATTGAACTTAGCAAGGAATAATATCAGTCAATAAGCAGACTATCTTATCAATAAGGATTTACATGATTAAAGGTGGAGAGGTTGCTTCAGTTACCATTATCTAGATTAACTGGGTGGTGCACAGCTCCGACCTTTGCTAGGGCTTCAAAGGTCACCAGCTTTTGGGGGTCTCTACTCTTCTCTGCTAGTGAAGACGATAGGTGGTCTCCGACAAATAACCAGGAACAAGTTTTGGGATCATCTCCCTATAAGAGAGAGGCTTGCCCTCTACAACTCTCATACACAATTCAGTTTAGAATCAGATTTCAGAGCTATTATCTTGAAGCACTCACTGGTTTGTCATTATCAATCCTATACTTCCTCATGACCCAAATTTTCAAGCTGGGTGGTTGTTTTCCTAGTTACCTGCCAATGTCTGCTTTTTGAATACCACTCAGCCATTACCGTTGCTACGTTAATTTAGGTGAATAAAACACAGATGGATTCTTTGAAAAATTTCCATGAATGCAAACAGGTTTCCGGAGTTGAATATCATGGCCTTGTTTCGGTCACTGATTGTGGGAGGATGTCGTGAAATGTCATTTCCACTAGCTGGTTTGTTTTTTTCTAGAACCTGGACAATAAGTGAAGCCTCTGCTCTTCCTTTCGGGAAGAAGACAATGGAAATGACAGTGTACGCTTGCTTGCTTGCCTTTATGTGCACATCTGGACAAATTGAAAGCAGACTGAAAGCTACCCTTTCTTGCACTTTTCTAAGGTGTGTTGAAGGTAAACATCATTTTAATTATCAAGCCAATTTCACAACAGAGGAAGGAAACTGCAGCAGCCCAGAAGGAGAACTGGCGCAAGCCAACAGAAGCGCATGGTGTGGCTGCTTCGTGCCCCTGCTCCCTCCGGATATGCACATGAAAGACAGAGGACAGAGGTGGGGTAGTGACTGCAGGCTCTTGGCTGAATCCTTTGATTCTGGCTTGAGATTCTGAACGCTCTTATAGCCCCTTGTTTATCAGTTTCACAAATAAGCAAATAACTCATAAAGACACATTATTTATGGCAGTAAATAACAGATAATTTCAGGCCAACCAGTAAGCACCTTCTATTTTAGTAGTATTTCTAACATAAGCATCAACTAGAGCCCATGCCACCCATGCTTGGCAGTGTGGAGTGTTTATGGAGCACCTTTAGTAGCTTTACAGTCGTTTCATCTGCTCTCTTCTATGCAATTGGATGCCCAGGCCAGCAGTGAGGAGGGTTGGAGGTATGGGTGGGGTGGGTGCATCCAACCCAGTTCTGCAGGCACTGCTGTAATCAAGAGATTAGGTAAAGCTGGGGGGTATGGAGGAGAGGGCTGGGGGGAGACAGATCACAAAAGTGAGGGGATGTAGTCTAAATGGATCTTTAAAATAAAGGCCAAGGAGACATCTAGAAAATTCACAGCTTTTGAAGACAAGAGACAGAGGTCAGGAAGGAGAGACAAAACACCTGGGGTCAGGCATTGCCTGTGGGGTTGGCTATGGGCTCCCCACAGGGAGGTGGTGAGTGGGATAGCTGTACTCAAAGGCCAGGATGGGAACCAGGGGTCCCTCCCCAGTCACAGCAGCTGGAAGGCAAAAAATTAAACATGCTTAGGACCAGGGCCTTTTTGTCCAGCCAAGTGGGGCTCACCAGAAATGCTCTACTTGCTTTGTGTGGTGGTCTTCTTACCCAGGGGTCACTCAGGAGCATTCTTGGGCATCAATGAGGCATTGTAATATCCAGTGACTGGTGGCCCTGCAGGTGGCTAGCATTTGCATTTGTACCAACACCACTGTATCAACCCCAATGATTGATACAAGATTGATGCAAGATTGATGCAAGATTAAACTGTTCCCCCACCCTCACCCCCACAGTGCACAGTCATACATTTTATTCTTTGCCAAAGAGGTGTATTAAAAGCCTGGGCAGTACAGGCAGTGGGTCTGGGCATACATCCTGGCTCTGCCACTTACTAGCTCTGTGACCTCGGGCAAGTGACTCAACCTCTCTGTGCTGCTACTTTTGCTTCTGTAAAATGGTGATAGTGAGAATACCAAACTCAGGGCATTTATAAGAAATACATACAGGAGAAACCAAGATGGCGGCATAGGTAAACACCGGAAATTGCTGCCTCCCACAACAAATTCAAAAATACACCTAAAAGACAAAACGGACATCATCCAGAACCACAGGAAGGCTGGCAGAGTGGAAATTCTACAACTAGAAGGAAAGAGAAAGGCACACTGAGACTCAGAGGAGATGCGGAAGTGCAGAGGTACGGAGGTGCACGCGGCAAGGGCTGGCGACGGAGGACGTGGCTGTCTTTCTGAATCGGGAGGGCCCCAAACAAGGAAGAGGATGTGCAGATCTCTTCATAGCTCCTGCTGGGTAGCCTCAGGTAGAGTCTAAATTAGCACCTCCTTAGATCCAAGAGTCAGTGTACCCAGTGGTCAGAGTGTTGATCCCATGAAACCCGCCCTGCCCAAGCCCTGCACAGAGGCTTTTGCTGGGTAGCCACAGGCAAAGGCTAGATTAGCACCTCCCTAGAGATCCAGGAGCCAGGAAGCCCAGAGGTCAGAGTGGGACCATCCAGTTTGCAGCTCCCTGGAGACATAAAAGACACACTCAGGGGGCAGACTCAGTGAGCACCAAAGCCCCAGTGAAGCAAGTCTAGCCCCAGAGGGGTGTCTCCAGCACAGAAGTTCTCCCACCGCAGACACAGCTGATTCTCACAGCCAATTGGCCTGGAGGTCAATTCCTCACAGTGATAACTACAACAATCAAGGCTTAACTACAACAAGACTGTGCACAAAGCCCACAAAGGGGTGCACCAAGAGTGTC
>NW_005353757.1:1020135-1046905 GCF_000412655.1 Myotis brandtii
TATCTGCAGTTTTTTTTTTTGTTTTGTTTTTTTTTAATGTTTTTTTTTGATTTTTTACAGAGGGGAAGGGAGAGAGATAGAGAGTTAGAAACATCGATGAGAGAGGAACATCGATCAGCTGCCTCCTGCACATCTCCTACTGGGGATGTGCCCGCAACCCAGGTACATGCCCTTGACCGGAATCGAACCTGGGACCTTTCAGTCCGCAGGCCGATGCTCTATCCACTGAGCCAAACCGGTTTCGGCCAAGCACTCTCTATTAACACAGGAAGAGAGTAGAACGCATCAAACAGATTACAAGGCGGTTCATCATTCACCTTTGACTATGCGCATTACAAGTGATTTTGAAGAAGGTCCTAGGCAGAAATAGGGCATAAGTTTTACTGTAAACCTTTCCCTGAAAGTATACAAATGTGATCTATTTTTCAAATTATAAAATGAAACTTCTCCCAACTCATAGTCCAGAAAAATGCCTATCCGTTCCCAGTTGCCTGAATCCCATGTGTCAGATGTATTTGTCCAGAACTGAAGCTGCCAGCAGCCATTTCTTGGGGATGGTCTCATAGGAGTATTCTTGGGGAAAGATTCCTTACACACGCCAAAGGACCATGCCCCTGTGCCTCTTACTTCTACCTGCCAAAAATGCCTGCCAGCATCAAATCCCTTAGAATTCAGGACAGCTGGGTAAAAAGTGCATACCTGAATATTTTGAAGACCAAATGATGTCCTCTGGGTCACACTTTTTCTATCTCTTGAGATACTGAGACTTGGATGGGCTGTTTCAGGATCCAGTGTCACATCTACCTGAAATGTGTGGATCATTCTATGCAGGCCGAAATAATGTGGGGGGAGAGAGCAACTCTCCTCCTTCAATTCATATGAAAAGATGGCGAGGGTCTCTAGGTTATCATACCTGTTGTGGATACTTTCAATACCAGTGAGTAAATCCACGTCTGTCTGCAAACACTTACTGATAATATCACTAAGCTGACTGTTTAATATGGAGCTGTGGTTTGATATTTGGTTTTTCTCTTCCATTAATTTTTCTTCAACATTTGTTGTTTCAGTTAGCAAACTGCTAAGCATTGCATTCTGTTCCTTTTCCAAAAAATTTTTAAGTTGTTTAACTTCAGAGTGCAATTCATCCTTTTGATGTTCGATCCTCTGTCTCAATTCAAAACATTTTGACACTTGCATTTCTGACCGACTTTCAGTATCTTTAATCTGCTCGGTAAAGGAGTCAATATAGCTCTTGAGCTTCCTCCTGTGAGTAGCTGCAGCTTCTTCAATGGGCATCAGGGGGTGATCCCTGTGATCAGAGGAGACCCTGCACTGGGCACACAACAGCTGCAGGTCCTTCTCACAGAACAGGGCCAGACCCTCACGGTGCTTCTTACACAGGGGTTCCTCTGGCCTTTTCCTCTTTCCCCTCATGCCGGGAATCTGCTGAACAATCTCAGTCATGTGACACAATTGGATGTTGCTCTTCAAACTCCTGTCAGGGCAGTGGTGGAGGCAGACAGGGCAGGGAAAGGTGCCCTGTAGACCTTCCCACTGCTGGTGGATGCAGGAGGAACAGAAGTTGTGCCCACACTCAGTGGTCACTGGGTCTCTCAGGTAATCCAGGCAGATGGGACAGCTGGCCATTGTGCAGGGAGGGTGTCTGTCCCAAGACAGTCTCCTCAGTCCGTGTGATCCTCCAGGAGTGAGGAAAAGTGAGAAGCTGAGGTCTGCTCAGGCCTCCCTCCCTGTGGAAGCCACTAGGAGTTTCTAAGAAGAGTTCCAGCCACCAGCTGTAGTCCAGTCTTCTTGTCGCCCTCTCCTGTATTTAACACCACTTTGCACAAGGGATGTAGAGTGCTCCTGTGCTGGGGTCCAACCCCAGCAGGTCCAGGGGTCCCCAAAGGTGTGGACGGAGTCAGCGAAGAAGGAATGACACGGAGACAGCCTTCAGTTGATCAGCAGCCTAGTCAGGACCTCTAGCCAGGATCTCCAGCCAAAGTTCTGGTCGGGATCTCCAGCGAAGTTCTGGTTAGGATCTGATCAGGATCTGATGTTTATTGTCTTGTTACATCTATATTTATACCAGCCGATTTTAATCCTGTCAATTTCTATTACAAAGGTTAGGGCGTTTCTTATCTCCATTCCAGGGAGTAAAGATTATGTAGCTTAACTACCCGCCTGGCACTTAGTTAAGGGGTTGTATCCCCTCCCTAACCTCAGGGAAAAATCCCTACCTGGGGAAACAACCTTTCTCGGAGAGGTGACCTTGGTTAAAACACATGGCGCTTAAGGAGAGCAAACATATTAAGAACAATATGCTATATATGCCAGGTCCCTTGAAACATATGCTGTGCAGATGTTTCTTTCCTGCAGCGACTGTGTCAAGCAGCAAGGATGGACCGGCTTCCAGCAAATTCCCCCTTTTTTATTTTTTAAATGATAGCGCATGCAAATCAGTGGCCACCTCTCAGATTGGGCTGTTTAAGACTTGGAAGAAGACTGGCAAGCAATGACAATAAGCATAGCTATAAACATAGTGGACGGATTGCACAAAGAGCCTTGTTCCTGTAGAAGGTTGCTGGCCTCTTCAGTCAAGGGATTTCAGCTGTCCTCAAGTCGGTGGTTTGGTTGTCCTTGTTGATCTGGCTAGCGGGCGGCGTCATTGGAGTCTCCTACCCGTTAAATGTTTAGTAATGTGAGCCTGGCCTATATATACCATTAGGAGGATTAATCTCTTTAAGACCTCACCCACCAAAGGCTCCTCCTTCCAGGTGGGACTTGTGGGAAAGGGTGGTACTGAGATGATGTTTATTTTTATTTTAATTCAATCTTTATTGTTCATATTATTACAGTTGTTCCTCCTTTTCCCCCTCATAGCTCCCCTCCACCTGGTTTCCACCTCACCCTCTGCCCTTACCACTCCCCCCACCACTGTCCTCATCCATAGGTGTACGATTTTTGTCCAGTCTCTTCCCGAATCCCCCACACCCTTCCCCACCCCTCCGAGAATAGTCAGTTCACTCCCTTTCTATGCCCCTGATTCTATTATAATCACCAGTTTATTCTGTTCATCAGATTATTTATCCACTTGATTATACAATAATATTTATAGCTGTGTAAGTGTTAAATAATCCCCACCCATCCTGCCAGTTTTTGGATTTTTTGAAGTATCCATCATCAATAACAGCTGACAGCTCCAGCATGCATGACCAGTAAGAGTCCCAGGTTGAAGATCGGAGTTCAACCAGAGAGAAAGCTGTGTTCTTTTTCATAGAGTCCCAAATCCAGGGCTGCATTTCCCCTTGTTTCCGGAGCATCACCTGACCTATCTATCTCACTTGTCTGTAAATCAAGAAGACAGGAAAGTTCCAGGCCTGGGCAGCCAAGCAGAAGGCACTAGCGCAGTGGTTCTCAACCTTGGCTGCACATTAGAATCACCTGGGAATCTTTTCAAAATCCTGACTTCTGGGCCTCATCATTAGTAACAAAGAAACAGAATTTCTGGAGGACGAGGCCCAGAAATCAGGATTTTAAAAAGATTTTGGCTTGTTTGGGTTCTCTGCTGCTAAGCAACACTTACTGAACTCTTTCTCTTTGCTCTATTTTGTTCTTTTTTCTATCCAGCGCAGTACAAGAAGCTCCTTTTGAACCAAGCATGGCACAGTTCACAAAAGCAGGTAACAAAAGAGAACGAGAGAACGTGGAGGGGAGTGAGAGGGTCCCAGCCCCACACTTTGGGAAACCCTAAACATAATCCAATAAATGTGCCAGAGGCACTTCCCACACCCCCACCTAGCAGGACATACTAAACACACAGGAGGACTTCATACCATGAGGTCTTCAGTTGGCTGCCCATTGGCAACAGCTATCCAGGCGGCACGCAGCTGAGAGAGGAGGGGCAGGAAGGCAGTTCTGTTTGGGTGAGAGGAGGCTTGGCAGGTGCTCAGACATGCAAGCTCAGCCCATTGCCAGCTGCACTGTCACGGTGGCGATGCTGAGCCCAGCCTTAGCCTCTCGCCCCATCTTCTCTGCGTTTCTCCTCTCCTGTCCCTGGCCTTGTGTGAGCAGGGGGGATGGGACAGGGCAGGCACCTGGCCCTGGAATTTGTGTGGTAGAATGTGATGTAAAGGTTATTTCATGAGTTTGTAGGAAAGCTTTGAGACCAGGAACTGTTATGGCCTCAACTCAAACGCTGCAAGGCAGTCATTTTACTTCTGGTTCTGTCCAAACTCTGAGCCAGCCACTGGAGGAGGCTGTACTCACTGTGCAGCTCTCCAACCAGCAGGTGAGCTGAGTGCTGCCCTCCTTCCAGAGCACCAATGGGGCTGCTTTCTTGTGGAAAGACACCGCTGGGAGGTCATATTTGTTCTGATACTTATTTTCTCCAAAGCATTTAGAAAGTCAGCACCAGGAGCCACCTAAGGGCACTCACTCACAAATGTTTTTGGTAACTGGTCAGATGGGTTTGCATCTTCCCCGGGACTAATCTTGTTTCCGGAGCATCACCTGACCTATCTCACTTGTCTGTAAAACAAGAAGACAGGAAAGTTCCAGGCCTGGGCAGCCAAGCAGAAGGCACTAGCGCAGTGGTTCTCAACCTTGGCTGCACATTAGAATCGCCTGGGAATCTTTTTAAAATCCTGATTTCTGGGCCTCATCATTAGTAACAAAGAAACAGAATTTCCGGAGGACGAGGCCCAGAAATCAGGATTTTAAAAAGATTTCCAAATGATTCTAATGTGCAGCCAAGGTTGAGAACCACTGCACTAGCATTTTCTGCCTTTCTAATGATGTAGCAAACAGTGCTGGGAACCAACACAGCACCTTCCCCTGCATGGGGTCCGGCATCTCTCTGTCTTTGTTTTTTAATCATAAACATTTTTATTTATATCCATCAATATTTACCATATCAAAAATTTAACAGTGAATGCTTTAATTCATTGAAAAATAACTAGAACGAACCTAAATACATGGTGCCATGAATAACATTTTAATGAAAAGAACTGTGTTTTCCAAAGTAAAAACAATAGTGAGAAGAGTGTCACTGTTTTACATTTTTACAAATCTCTTGAACGCTTTTCTGAATAGAAGGCAGCTGGATTCTCATATCAACTTCTGCATTTAGTCAGTTGCAATTTATTGTTTCAGTTGAAATATGTGAAGAAAATCCAGCTTCACACAGATAGGGAGTTGGAATAGGGAGAAACATCTTAATGAATTTTTTTGAGAATTGTGGATATTTTTCGATACTACACCAAAACTAGTAAGAGGTCATTTCTTAAAGATTAGTTACAATGTGGAATCCGAAATACTTTAATGACAGATACCTCTCCCAAGAAGACCTACAAACAGCCAACAGATATATAAAAAGATTTTCAACCTCACTAGCAATTAGGGAAATGCAAATCAAACCTACAATGAGATACCACCTTACACCTGTAAGAATGGCTATTATCAATAAGACAAGTAAATAAGTGTTGGAGAGGTTGTGGAGAAAAGGGAACCCTCATTCACTGTTGGTGAGAATGTGGACTGGTACGGCCACTATGGAAAACAGTCTGGAGATTCCTCAAAAATTAAGAATAGAGCTACCATATGACTCAGCAATTCCTCTCCTGGGTATGTATCTGAAAAACTAAAAAACATGTATTCGCAAAGATATATGCACCCCTACGTTCACTGCAGAACTATTCACAGTGGCCAAGACATGGAAACAACCAAAGTGTCCTTTGATAGAGGATTGATTAAATAAGATGTGGTACACATTCACAGTGGAATACTACTCAGCCATAAGAAAAGATGAAATGCTGCCATTTGTGACAACATGAATGGACCTTGAGACTATTCTGCTACGTGAATAAGTCAGGCAGAAAAAGCTAAGAACAGATAGGTGTCTGTCATATGATGTCACTCATGTGTGGGATATAAAACTGAAACTTGTGGACACAAACAGCAGTGTGGTGGTTTCCAGAGGGAAGGGGTTGGGGGTATAGAGGGCCTAATATATGGTGATGAAAGATGGTTTGACTTTAGGTGGGGACACACAATGCAATATACAGATCTTGTAGTATAGAAATCTACACCTAAACCTATATGAGCCTATTAATCAATGTCATTAATCGATGACAAGAAATTTAATAAAATAAACACACAAAAGCCTTTAAAAAATAGAGGAATTGTAGGTTTAGAAACCTCAAAATGCACTCACAAAATTAATCTGAAAGGTGATATCCAGCTCTAAGGTTTTTTCAGTGTCTAAGTGTTAAAGGAATCATGTCAAAGCTAACCCACTTATACAAGAAACCTGTGTAGAGTGAAGACCTCTTTTCCTCACTGGTAGCTTACAGCTGATACTGACAGCCCTAGTGAGAGCTCTCAGCAAGTGAGTAGGAGCCAAAGTTTGATCATTATCTGTGCTGTGCCTGATCAATGCATAGGTCTGAGCAGGGCAGGAGGTGGCTAATGGAAGTCACCTAGATGCTCCTGAGACACCATGTGGTCCCTCTTCCTCTGTCTCAACTCTTGACTGCCACATTGAGCAAGAGGGTATTGATTTGGAGAAACAGGACTCAGTGATATGAGGGAGCTCAATTTGAAGGATTTTATTTTATCTTCAGAAGTAGTAGTAAATCTTTTTTTTAACGGAGTTGTCTATCGGGGTTACTGATAATTACCAAATGAAACTTTTAAAAACATAGGTCGAAATAACCCTTTGCATCAATATTTCTACTCTCCCCCTCAGTTCGCTGTCCTGTTATCCTAAGCAAGAACTTGGACCAAGGGGTCCTGACCATATTTGCCTTAAACAGGTCAGACATGGAGCCAGAGACTAGGAGAGTAGACTCAGAGACAATGTGGAAAAATTGTGTTTGTCTTCTTACATTTCAAATCTGAGATCACTCATCCTACAATACCTTGTCATGTCCTCACTTCAAAGACCTTTTTAAATGAGGCTTTATCACTTTTCTCAAAGCCATATGGAGTGTTTCAAGAGATTGCACAATGACAATGCAATGAATATTTACTTCGGTGTTCATGTTGCCTCTGAAAATGCAAAGTTTTTGTTTTTAATTGTTTCATTTTTCTCCTTTGTTTTTTATGATTATTCTTGGTGCTTTCACACAAACAGCCTCTCAATTTTAAAGAATATTGGGTGAACTGCCCATTACTTAAATTATCCTCTCCAAGGCAAAGCCCTGTGTCTGAGTTATTCTGGGTTGGGGTTGGGGAGATAAAGTAATTCAATTTCTTTTTTTGCATATAGTTTCTTGACATGTTAATAAAACAATCCTGAATGATGAATAACACTCTTTTCAAGTTATAATGTATATATGTCATAGCTGTAGTCATTAGTGCCAAGTGAAAATGAGGGCTAAATGGAGATTTTAGCCGTAATTCCATTGTTGAGTTCCTCAGGGGTATACATTATACTTTAATAAAGCAATAACTTGGGAGAATTTCACGATTTCAATAAATTTTGGTGTAGTATTATTGCTTTAGAGAAAATTTAATTCTAAAGATCTTATTTCCCATTCACACATCTGAAAATATGTTTTGAATTATTACTTTTATTCTCAAATTTGGTTATCAACTTTTAATTATTAACACTTATTAGCCATATTACTAAAACCATGTGCTTTATACATACCTCGGTGCCTCTGTCCTTGAATTCTCCGGCCCTTAGGAGTCAACTTCCCCTTTACTATCTAAGCAAAATAATTGGTCCCTGATCTTACATGAAGTTTGGTCCCTTTCTAAAGAGTGTCTTTGAATGTCCCGGGTTGTGGTTAGGGTTTTTCCTGGTTGTTACTTGTTCTTTCTTCAAGTGACTTCCAGTTGTTTGCCTTCCAGTTCTGGCCACACATGATGTCACTATATCTGTGACTCTCTTCATTTAATCTCTGTCCCAAATACTGAACCAGTCCCATTCCCTTAGTCCACAAAACAGAGCGAGTGAGCACAGGCTGGTGTGGAGACTGGGAGGTACCACAACAGAATTGTAACCCAGAACAGGAGACAGTTTACACCTCTATAGCCTCATGATTACTGCCTGCACCCTTAGAATCCTCCCCTTCTGATGCTTTTTCCCCTCGAATGCCTCCTCAGGGGTAGTAAGGATGAGCGGTGTGCTTTCTACTTATGTCTTTTCTCCCCACAAAACACCAGAACCCCTAACTCCCTGTTTATGGTCTGTCCATGGAAACCCTAAATCTCTTACCTCATAATCATCCTTATAGTTAGTCTATGGTAACTTAAAATTTTTTTTAACCCTAATAAAATGAACATTGTCAGAAGTGTCTGCAGTTAGACTACTTTACCAAGGTTCAAGACCAGCTTATACTGTATGAGCAAAATTGCTCATAAAAATGGTTCCTCCCAGGACAAAATGAAGTCGAGAGAGAGAGAGAGAGAGAGAGAGAGAGAGAGAGAGAGGGAGAGAGAGAGAAAAGAGAGTATTATTGCCCTAATAGGTTTGGCTCAGTGGATAGAGCGTCGGCCTGCGGACTCAAGGGTCCCAGGTTCGGTTCTGGTCAAGGGCATGTACCTTGGTTGCGGGCACATCCCCAGTGGGGGGTGTGCAGGAGGCAGCTGATCGATGTTTCTCTCTCATCGATGTTTCTAACTCTCTATCCCTCCCCCTTCCTCTCTGTAAAAAAATCAATAAAATATATTTTTAAAAAAGAAAAGAGAGTATTATTATTTTAAGGAATTAGTTCACATGATTGTGGGGATTGGCAGGTTCAAAATCCACAGTCTAGCTAGAGATTCAGGTAAGAGCTGATCTTACAGTCTTGAGTCCAAAGGCTAGAAACTTTGGCAAAATTTTTTATGCTGTCTCAAGACAGATATTCATCTTTCTCTTCCTTGGAGACCTTATTCTTTTCTCTTAAGACCTTCAATGATTGTATGAGATGAACTTATATTATGGAGGGTAACTGCTTTTCTCATAAAATACCTTCAGAGCAATGACTAGATTGGTATTTGACCAAACAAATGGGCACTGTAGCCTAGCCAAATTGACATATAAAGTTAACCATCACCATGACCTAGACTTCCTCTATCACAAGCATTTGGGCTAGTTTTTGGCTCAGGATATGGTGTCCAAAAAAAATCAGGGGTCACAGGGATTTCTTCCTAGTAAGGGCAGCAGCATGGGAAGTGTCCACATCCAAGGACAGTAGTGTGTGTGTTGGTGGAGGGGGAGGGGGTTCCAGTAGAGAGGGTCAGGGGCCAGGTGTGGGGGATGGCAGCTGGGAAGGCAGTGGCAGTGGGGAGGTATTCACAGGGACAGTTTGTGGCAAAATTCTGGTCTATTTCCTTGGGTGTGTAAACTTACACACCCACTGGTTCTCCAGCCCCAGAGAGATACTTCGAGCAACTCAATATCATTTACTAAATTTCTCTGAATTCATCAAATTTTATTTCTATAATTTCCAATTGATTCAGGACGTCATAAGAAATTGAGCCTGAAAATTGTTTGTGATATTTTGAACTTGCTTCTACGGATGTCTGGTGAATTGGATAAGAGAGTCATTTTATTGGGGCGGGGAGGGGAGAACTCAGATAGAGATAGAAATGTGAGCTGTTGGAAATACAACTGAGGGAGCCATGTAGCAGGGATGAATGAGGTCATGGGGAGATAGTCACTCCACTGGGAGTGATTTATGATAGAAATGTAAAGGCAGATGGGGAGGGGAGAACTCAGAGATAGAAATGTGAGCTGATGGAAATACAACTGAGGGAGTCATGTAGAGGGGATGTATGAGGTCATGGGGAGATAGCCCAGGCCAGTGGGCTATCTCATTAGACAACAGAGCCAAATATCAACAGTACAACGATTGAAATTTATTTTGAGGGCCAAATTTTTTAAACTTAAACTATATAGGTAGGTACATTGTTATTAACTTAATTAGGGTACTCCTAAGGCTTAGGAAGAGCCACACTCAAGGGGCCAAAGAGCTGCATGTGGCTAGTGAGCCGCAGTCTGCCGACCACGGGCCCCAGGCCACTGGGAGTGATTTATGATAGAAATGTAAAGGCAGAAGTCTGGTCTCCAATTAGTCTAACATCCTCTTTTTTAAAAAGATATATTTATTGTTGAAAGTATTATAGATGACCCCCTTTTTTCCCATTGACCCTCCCATCCCCCGGCCCCTCCCAGCCTTCACCACACTTTGTCTTTGTCCATGGGCTATCCCTGCCGACCACGGGCCCCAGGCCACTGGGAGTGATTTATGATAGAAATGTAAAGGCAGAAGTCTGGCCTCCAATTAATTAACACATGAGAATTATACATCCTCTTTTTAAAAAACATATATTTATTGTTGAAAGTATTATAGATGACCCCCTTTTTTCCCATTGACCCTCCCATCCCCCGGCCCCTCCCAGCCTTCACCACACTTTGTCTTTGTCCATGGGCTATCCATATATGCATATACGTTCCCCAGTTAATCTCTCCCCACCTACCCCCAGTGCACCTTCCTTCTGAGATTCGTCAGTCTGATCCGTGCTTCTGTCTTTGGATCTATAGATCCAGAAGCATGGAACAAACTCTTGCCATCCTCTTGATTCAGGACAGACTACTTTCTACATTAGAGTAAATTTTGCACCCATTTCAACAGAAAGAGTGAAAGGAAATTCTAGCATATAGAAGCTCATATGGTACTGGCTTCTGCACAAAGCAGATGTGATTTCTGGCTGAAAAATCTAGAGAAAAAGAACTCCCTTAAAATAGGTTAGCCATATTTTCAATGCCCCTGAAGCATACAATATAAGTATTTCTTCCTGCAGATATATATATTTTTTATTGCTCTGGGTACAGTAATCCTTTAACTACTTACCTTCAAATACTCATGTGACTCTGATACAAGAACTACTAGTATGAGTTTTTCCATCTTTTGTGAGTTTATCAGAGTTCATAAGATTAATTACTTGTTCAGATACTACAGAGAGGACAATGCGAGACAACAGCAGCAGAATTAACTGTCATCCTTTGAATGACTCAGCCCTTTGTATTTTCATGTAACTTTGCAACACATTTTACTTGCTCTTCCTCCCAATTTCTGTAGTGAACTTTTTTTCACACTTGGAGTCAACCAGAGAAAGTGCTAGATGCCCAAGCCTACATGAGTAGCATAATAATGTGTTAAAATAACAAGTTGTCGACCCTGAGCTTGGCAGATATTCTTCACCTCTCACATAGAATAGATAATTGACCCAGGAAGAATTTAGCTTGCTTCTGTTAGACATAATAAATCTCCAGAAACAATAAACAGTGATAACCAGATAAATCAAAACTGTTAAAAATGAGACAAATGGGAGTTCAAAACATTATATCAACAAGGAATCTTTGCAGATGGATAACCGAGCCAGAGGAAAATGTTTGAACCAGTTACTATGAAAATAGGGGAAACATAGCAGCCTTATCAGGCAGTGTTTAGGTGAGGTGAAGGGGTGTCACTGTGGTGTCTTGGTCTCCAAGGTGAGGAAGGTGGAGCTGTGCTTTTATTAAGTAGTGGTGAGGAAAGGACAGGGAAGGAAGGGGAGGGAGGAGTTAGAGCAGAAGGGTTCAGGTATGGACAGAGCTGGACAAAGGAGGTGAAGCTGGGATGGGATTCATAGACTGGGTTAAGTCGGAGGGCTCAGCAGCCTGGACATTGTAATGAGGTAATGAAGTAGGTGTGGTGGAAATAATAGAGGGATGACACTGCAGGTAAAGTCAACACACTCAGAGGGAGGCAAGATTCAAGTTTTGGTCCAAAAGTGGAGCAGTTCTAAGTGGTGACAATTCTCAGGTGTCTCCACGGTGTGAAGGTGAATGAGGAGGAAGAGCAAAAGGCATATGAAGTCGGAGGTTAGGGAATGGAGAAGCCAGCTTGTTGGCTGGCTGGCCTCATGCACATACAGAACACCCAGGATGGTAGATGGGGATGGAGAGAAGGTTCTGAGCCATGTGTCTTTGGGGTGGAACCAGAAGGTGTTACTAATTGCCTGCTGGTAAAGCTATTTCAACTCCTGTGTCAAGTTGAATTGGTTAGTAAAGGCTGCCTGGAGTGCTGTATTCCCTAAATGGGCTTTTGAGATTGGGTCTACCCATTTAATCACAACAAATTTAATTGAGCACCTACAACATGAAAGTAGTACATTAGCTATTGAGGATAGGATGACATCATCCCAGTTTCTACCCTCAGAGAATTGAGAATCTAGTAAGGAAAACAATTAATCTGGTTATTCCAATAGTGGTGGCAATGCCATAGCAGTACAGGTCTGAAGCATCCCACCTGGTCTGGGTTGGTGGTGTCTTGGATAGCTCCTTATAGAAAGCAATGGCTGAAGATTTGTGGGGGTGAAGAGGAAATGGACAGGTGATGTTTGCACTGGGCAGGGGAGGAGCAGTGATATATTGTGTTTCATATATTTTTAACTCATCCAGAAGTAGACTTCTAACCAGTTTTCAAGATATTTAACATGGTTTGGAGGTGTCTTGTAACTGCCTCTATCAGTCAGTCAAAATGGGAGTCTGGGGTAAGAAAAAATCAATGGCAGGACAAACTGGAGGGAATGTAAAATGGTACAGCCACCCTGGAAAACAATCCGGTAGCTTCTAACAAACTAAACATACAACCACCATCGGACCCAGCAATTGCACTCCTGGGCTTGTATTCCAGAGAAATAAAAACTTATTTTTACAGTCGAAGGGGTCTTTCAGCCTTGTAATCAGGCCTTTCAAAAATTAGCAGCCAGGCCTGCTATCTTAACTCTTTCCTGCACAAAGGCCAATAAAACTCTCTAGATATAGAGATAGTTGTAGAGATATATCACATTTACACATATTATATATATAATTCAGAGCTAGCATGCCCTTAAAGGCCTCATACAAAAAGGCCAATGGCGGACAGTGGTCTGTGCTGAGGGCTGGGCAGTGGAGCAGGATGCTATGATTCTCCTGTCTGCCGAGGGGCTGTGGGAGACCCTCTGCTCCGAGGCACAGGCAGTGGAGGGGGTTAGACTGTTAGGAATGAAATCCTAACCCTGCCACTCTAGCGGTGGAACCTCAGGCAAATTATGAACCAATATTGAGCCTCAAGTCCATCATCTCTAAATGCAGATAATTACTTCCTTAGGTTATCATCGTACAAATTAAATGAAAGGAGGTGTGCTAATGTGCCTGGAACATTGTAGGCTCTCAATCAATGCTTGTTCTACCAACCCTCGGAACGAACTATGGTTTCCTGGGGAAAGATTTAAGTGTAAAATCATGAAATGTTAATTAGCGGACCAAATTCTTATACAAAAGCTGAATTGTATGCTACATAAATTGTTTGTGTAATCTGACATTTTTGTGAAAATAGTTTTCATTGTAGCATATTAGTCATGATGTAGAGTTAGACCATTAGGCTATTTATTAGTTGTAACTAGCACATCTCACCAATATATACATATATATTTTTTATTTCTTAGCTGAGGATATGTTTTTTTTCATTGATTCTAGAGAGGAAGGGAGAGGGAAAAACATTGATGTGAGAGAGAAACATTGATTGGTTTTCTCCTATACATGCCCCAACTGGTGATCGAACCCGCAATCTGGGTATGTACCCTGACCAGGAATTGAACATGCTACCCTTCAGTGCATGGGACAACAGCTCTAACCACTGAGAACACTGGCCATGGCCCAATATCTTTAAAAAATTACATATATTGCCATTCACACACATTTATTGAAATCTTGGATATTTATGTGAAAAACTATTTTAACCAAGTATAAATCACTAGAATAATAAAAAAGGTCCTGAAGGTTCCTGATATATTAAACTTATAGAAATCAATTGTTTTTCTCTTTATCAGATTGAAGTGTTAGAAAAATAAAAAAGGGTACCATTTATTAAAGTGTCAAAGAGGATAAAGAATCTAGGAATAGAAATAGCAGAAGATGGGTGTCTATGTAGCAAGCTAGATGGCAACTTTAAATTTATTTAAATCAATGGAGAGATTACTCTTGAGTTAGAAGACTCAATGTTGATATATAGACCCTGTATAATTCTAATAAAAAAACTATGAGAACATTAAAAAACTTTTGACAGACTGATTTTAAGATTTATATGGAAATACAAAAGACTAAGAACAGCCAAGACAAACTTGTAGAAGTAGAGGAGGTAGAATAACTGGTCCTATGAGGTACTAGGAAACAGGTATAATTAGTAATAAGGGAGATGCTGTTACAGAGATAAACTTGAATTAAAAATTCAGAATAGAGGGCCCAGAAAGATGCCAAGGCATCCATTGTCACTTGATGTGTGTGTGAGAGAGCGCAGGTCCTTTTATCTCCTTATGAGGGCACCATTCTCCCTAACCTAATCACACCCCAAAGGCCCCACCTCCAAATACCACCACATTGGAGATAAGGGTTCTTACTAATAATTCCATGTTTCACTCATATTTAAAAAACATTACTTACTTGAGAACATTCAATATACTTACCCAGTAGTTTTTTCACCAAGGAACGGTGTGCACCCCTGAGACACCATCATCATGGAGCCGGAGAGCCCCAAAGTTTTAAAAATCAGGGTAATAGTTTCAAAACCACTATATTCCTATTTTTTCTCTCAGTAGAGTGAGAAATAGCTTCCCATTACCATCCATAGAACATCTTGGAGACATTTATTGGAGTCTCCTTAGCACCCACATTTTCATAAAGCATAGAGCACCCCTTCTTCCTGGATTGTTCTCAGTGGGCCCGTTTTCTTCCAGTCATGTTTGGCCCTCTTCTCGGGCTACATCACACCTTCCAGTTTTGCTCACTGCTGGATTCCGGAGTCAGGGCTCTGCCCACACACCAGGGTGTCTCAGTGTCACAAACACCGTGCCTCCTTCCCCCACACCTGTGTGCTAAGAGTTCACTGAAAGATGCTTGATCCCGTTGACAGCCTCACCTACTCCACTGTGGAGAACCAGGAAGGATAGAGGTAAAAGACAGCACATTTCAGGGAAATATTAGGTCAAACAGTGGGCGTCTGAAAAATGAACAAGTAGGTGCAATCCATCTTCTGGGTCTGTTCATCTGTGCCTTTCCGAGAATTTGGCTGCCTCAGGCAGGCAGGGGTGTGAGCAGAATCTCTGCCAGTTGCTCTTGCTCCCATCTGCCAGGTTCTCTCTGCTTCTCCCAGGTGCTCCCAAGTTGCTGCTAGAAGCTCTAGCTGAGCTGAAGCCTGACTGGAATTAATTTCATTTGGCAAATTTAGATGCCTGGGTGGTTCCGCCAACTCCTCTGCTAAGGATGAAAATACTGTGTGATGAGTTATTGTTCATGGTCTCTTCTAATTAATTCTGTGACTTTGGACAAGTCCCCTTTCCCCTCTGGGCCTCAGTTTCCCTACCAGTAAAATGAGGGATTGGAATGTGTGATCTTTCAATTCCTTCCTCACTTTAAAGTGCTTGATTTTATGAAGCGCCTGCCATGCGCTTTCTGCAGCAGCACCCTGAACAGCCCATGGGTATCGAAGCAGCAAGCCTGTGTGACAATTTGAGTTGGGTGTCAGTTTAATAAACGATGGGCTTGACGGAGTCGACAGGTAAAAATCCTTTCCTGCACATCTACTCCTTGACCCTATTGCTCTTCTTCCCTTGATGACTCTGAGTGCAAAACTATCTATAATCCGAAACTTTGAAAATTATTTCTAACTCACCGTTTGCTGACATGCTTCCCTTTTAAAGCAGCCATAGTAGAATTTTTCTATAATAGAGCTTAGCTGTTGAAAACTGCTTTCTGTATAGAAGGGATGATGACCAAACACAGGGTTGGCCCCGATCACAAAGCCCCCAGGTGGCAAAGAGAGCTATCTGGATGCATCCCTGAAGTCACCACCCCTTCTCAAGAGCTGAGAAAGGGTTTTCTGAACCAGTAGATGGCCCAGAGGCCGAGGCCATGAACCAGGCCCATTTGCATTAGAAGACACATTCTTGGGTGCACAGCCACCTGCCATTCGAAAATGTTAACTTCCATATGCTACCTGTGTAGTAATAGAGTTTGACGGGGAGAGAAAGTAGCAGATTCCACCTCTGTGAGTGGAGATGAGGGCAATCAGCCATGTTGCTCCCTAATTTTTCCAACCGAGATAATCTCTCACCATCCCTTCCTTTCCTCCTGCTTTAAAGGGCTCTTGGTTTTGTGTTATAATAGTGAGTGTAGGGCTTGTGCTCAACTCAGAGGCAATGAGTGGCATTTGAGAATGGATTAAATCTAGCCTCATCCAGTCAACCAGAAGAAAAGCTCATTGTATGTCTGTGACTTGATTTTGGACAAACCTTGGCCAGCTCCCCCAGGGGGCGGGCATTTGCGTTTGGGAACACGAGAGGTCCTGTCCACCGGCTGTCTTGAAGGACTTGCCTGTGTATCCTTCGTGTCCGTGCAGGGTTGGCCAACTTGGTAGAAAGAAGAGTTTTACTTGGTGGCCTGTGGTGAGTGACAACTGCACATTTCACCCATTGTGGGGGTGGAGAGGGAGAGGGAGGGATGGCCATGTATTTTGCTTTGGCATCTTGGGAATTTGTGTCATCTGCTTGGTGAGTCTTTTGTTCCGTCTTTTACCATCCAAGGGTGAAAGCACATTGAAATAAGAAGTCTGAAACTGATGGTTCCAGCAGAGGGAAATGGGTGTGAGGACAAATAAAACCCGTTGGGGATAGAGAATCATGTTGACAGCTTGTCATGATTTGGAGAACTGAAGTAAGAACTTTGCAATCCTCCTTCAACCTCCTGAAAGCTTCCAGCAATGCACCTAAACGGAAAGCAATGTTTAATGGCTTGCAGACATGCCATTTTTCACTGCAATTTTGGTGAAAGCTACTCCCTTGATTTATTTTTATTGCCAGGAATATAGAGCTTCGATAAAAAAGCACAGTCAGGACAAGGATATAAGCAGTGAGTCTTGCAGTACTTAACTTTTCTACGGTCTTTTGATGTTCTCATGAGAAGGTCTTGGTTGAGAAGGAGAATATTCTTGGCTTCACGAAAATGCAAACATCCTAGCCCAGACCCAGAGTCTTAGGCATTGGTGGTGAGTCCTGGCCTGGGCACTTCCAGCTCCGTGCTTGTAGCCAAACAGCAGCCACTCTGTCTCTGAAGGTGACAGCCCTAGGTCTGCCTCTAGCTCAGTGTTGTTGTGTAGGCTGTGATGTTCTATGCTATCCAAGCAAAGTACATTAGTATTAATTTCCTAAGTTACAAAGAATTTACTTTTCCTATGCTCATCAATTTTTTTCTTTTTGCTAAAATTCTGAAAATGGTGCCCACAGTATTTGCTAATAGCTCTTGGGTTGTTAATGGTCCGTCTCTCTACAGTCTGCAATTGTCAGCTTTCCATGATCATTTTTCAAAAATGCAATGAAAAAATTTTTCAATGTAGTTTCCTTCAAAGTTGAGAAAATGTTTTTTCCTTCTCTGTCTATTTATTCATGTTGTCCTACTAACCAGTAGGCACTGAGGGATTTAAAGTGCAATTTAAATGGTGGTACCATATTTCATGTGTTATGTGCAGTGATTTAAAATAATTAACCCCAACGAAATACAAAGGTACATAAATTTAAAGAAATATATGCTATTTTGGATTTTCCAAGTCACTACCTACAGCCCATTACTTGGGTTATTGATGATTGATTTGAAGTCATTTCTCTACACTTGAAAATGATATCTTTAAAAATTTTTTCTTCTATAAAATTAGGATAAAGGATGACGTCATGTAAATGAACAGGCATCACAATGATTATTACTAATATTACATTTCACATCAGAAATTAGTTTTATTCCTCTCTAAGAAGCATTGATTTGGAATTTTGGGATTTATGAACTTGAAATGACTTGGTGACTCTAGGCATGTTTTTTTTTGTTTGTTTTTTGGGTTTTTTTTTACCTTAAAACTTGGAGGGAGAATTACATTGATGTGATATAAAATATAGTAGAAATTATGACTAGTTCACCTCCTGTCTACACATAAAAAGACTGTATGTGAACTTGAGAGAGGAAGACAGGCATACCAACTGCTCACCTGGGTAGTTTTGTGCAATCAGTTACTACCTATGGTTGACTGTCTACTGTGAATGATTATCAGGTCTGCTTTTTTAGTACCTTATTTCTAAACCTATCTTAAATTTTTGTAAACTCCCTTCTGTGGTTCTCCTGGAATGATCTTCCATTCACTCAGTAGGGGAATATGCTTGATAGATGCCTTTGAATAACTCCCCGAAGACCTTTTGGAGGCTAGTAAATATTAAGTGGGGCTTAGAACAAGAAACCAGGTGAGGCTGTACCTCTATCCAAATTCTAGGAGTTTTCATTTGGCAAAAGAGAAAGAACGCCCAGGGCCAACATGTGATTTCTAAGTCGGCTTTAATCACAAGAGCTATTTTTCTGCCTTAAATACTTTGACCTTCCCACACCCCCTCTCTAGGGAGCTCAATAGCTCCACATCTTTTCTGGGACACATCTTTTAGAACCACCATTCAGAGAACAGGCAAAGGGTGAGGGCTCATACATTTAGATTAGGCTTTTCAAGTGGTTGCTGTCAGCCTCTTCTCAGAGAAAGATTACTCATCATCCCCTGGGGACCCTGCTGCTTCCTCTGCCGCCCGCCGTGCAACATTTACTTTCTGTCTTCATGGCTGAGCAAGCAGTGTGGGCTCTGATCTATGGGTGCCTCCGGGTTTCCAGCAGAAAATTCCATGTGTGGTTCTCTATAAAACCCACGCAATCCATGGAGACCAACAGAGTGGAAGAAATCTCTATTATTATGTGTTTAGAGTTAATTTTTAAACAGCATTTCTATTATTTAGCATTCCTGGATTTTCTGCTCAGAATTTATTCTGATTTCCCCACATTTGTTAAGCTGGGGGAAAGAGGAAAAAAACTAAGCTTTTAATGTCTAGAAACTGTTCAAATCCTTTTGGTCAAGCTCCCAGATAAAACTTCCAGGGACAGAAAGCCTTCGTGGCATTGTACACTTGGAAACAGACTGGAGAAATCCTTGACTATCTCTGTACTTAAGGTGATAGAAGTCAGGGAAGGCAACAAGGACTATTGGAAATGCTTGTTTGGCATTAGGGGCTCATTAATCCTGTCTTGCAGTTGAGACCAGTCGTTCTCAAAGTGGAGTGCACACAGCATTAGGAAACTGTGTAACACGCACAGTCCTGTGCTCATCCTGGAAATCTGAATCCTGAGATCTGGGTGCAACCTGGGACTCTGCACATTTAGCAAACACTCCAGATACTTCTGCAGCAAGCCTTCTGAAGGCCTCCAGAAAACATTGGTCTAGAGAACTGTGTACCAAATATCTATACATAGAGCAGTGGCTCATGGTTTAGGGCTTTTCAGATTTTCTAGAACAGCTTTATATATGTATTGAGTTATACTGAAATGAGCTTAGTTAGTCAAATTTAAGTTCAGCTGCTGGTTTTCCACCCTGTGGCGCTCCTGCCCCCTTCCTTTCCTGTCCTCAGCTCCCTGAGCCCAGTCTCCAAGGGCTTCCTTCTGCTTCCCCCATTTCTCTGCAAAACCCCTATTTTCAAACATTCACTACTTATCACACTATTTTGTTTCATTCCTGCTGTGTGACAACCATTAGCCTGGCATTGGGATAGGTGTTTTATCATCCTCCAAACCTCTTCTCGCAGGTACTGAATGGCTTACATTGTTATCTTCAACTTATTGAGCAAGAATTTAAGGCTGAGGAGCTCAAAATAATAAAGTGCTAAGCAGAAGAGCAGACTTCTCAGGAACTCCAAACTCCATGGCCTTTCTCTCTCGCAAGAAAGGTCAGTTAATATTCAGGGAGATAATCACTTGCTTCCAGTGTTGGAAAACCTCTGAGACAATCAAATCCAAGCCTATTACTTCAAATATGGGAAACTGAGGCACACATTGGTGAAATTACTTTTTAGCTCATGAGAATTTTAAACATTAGACCAGTGGTTCCCAACCTCTGGAATGAGGCCCAGGAATCAGGATTTTAAAAAGATTCCCAGGTGATTCTAATGTGCAGCCAAGGTTGAGAACCATTGCATTAGACTCAAACCCAAAGTCCACATTTTTTACACACTATTTCTTCATTGCCTCTTAAATACTTTAATTTTTATAAATTAGGACCAGTAAAGTTGAGGATGAGTAACACCTGTGTTTACTTCATTCCGGTAACGCTGTATATAGGACTAGGGAGACAAGATAACTTTGTTCCTATTTTCAAGATTGTACAAGCATGTCAACAGCTTTAACATGAAAGAGAAATTGGAGGTATTTCTATAATAGTGGGGAGAGGGCTATATTAGTTGGGGAGCTGTTTATTTCCAACAATTGTAAGGGGAAAATATATCACTTTTCTGTCAGGAACTCAGTTTTCTCCCTACACATTTTATATTTCTGGTTGCAAACCTCATTTTTTTGATGAGCCTGTGATTTCTATAGACCTCATATGTCTGAAACCCAGTACATTTACCTTTGTAGTTATGCACTGCTTTTGTGGGCATCTTCACATATGTGCACACACATGCAGTTTACTGGAGACTGCCTTTATCTTCCACGGGCATGAAGCTCAAATACTCAAATACTGGCAACTCTGATCTAAAAGCAAGAGGCTTTCTGAGTCCTCTGTTAAAAACAAAACAAAGCAAAAAGATCCCTGGTCAATGTGGCTCAGTTGGCTGGAGCATCATCCAGTACACCAAGAGGTCATGGGTTCAATCCCCGGTCAGGGTGGGTTATGGAGGCAACTGGTCTGTTTCTCTCTCGCATGGATGCTTCTCTCTGTTCATCTCTTTCTAAAATCAATTTTTAAAAACCACAAATAAAATGAAAAAAAATAAACAACAACAATGGTGAAAATCTTATTGCTCCTACAAGGTTCATTAGTGCACTTATAAGTGGTTCAAGTAAAGACTGATGGGGAGTGAACTGCCTGGTGGTAGCTTGCCGATCCTAGTGATACTAAGATTTGTGGTGCACTTTGTCCCAGATTGAGTTTAATTGGCCTCCAAACTCAAACCTTTAATGGTCTCCTCAAGCTGAGTTAAATTTCAGCCATGAGTCATGGTGTTGCATGCATGTGTGCACATGTGTGTATGCACGTGCCTGTGCGTGCATATGTGTTTGTATATGTGTGTGAATGCATGTGTACCACTGAAGATAGTTGAAACTGCCTAAAGTTCCATTTCAAAAGCCAGGAACACTCTTCAAAATATGGCATCTCCTGGGTGATATTGCTGATTGTCTTTCAGTGTTCAAGTAAACTTGAATTTGCTGGGTAGGCTGTGTTGGCTGGTGTCTGTAGGCTTGGTTCTGGACTGCCTGGAATGAAATACCTGCTCCATAACTTACTCGCGACATAACCTTGGGAACCTTAACCAATCACTTCCTCATTTTCCACAGCTGCAAAATGGGTATATTTTATTGCCTATCCAATAAGATTATTGTGAGGACTAGTTGAATGAGTGAATAATTATAAGTACTTGGAACAGTGTGTGGCATAATAAGTGCTCAAAATCTAAGTATTATTTTTACTGAGAAATATCAGAGTTGATTTGGACAGCCAGCCACTAAAAGATAAAAGTTAAACTAGACCAGTGATGGCGAACCTTTTGAGCTCAGCATGCCAGCATTTTGAAAAACCCTAACTAACTCTGGTGCCGAGTCACATATAGAAATTTTTTGATATTTTCAACCATAGTAAAACACTTATATTTTTGATATTTATTTTATATATTTAAATGCCATTTGACAAAGAAAAGTCAACCAAAAAAATGAGTTCGCATGTCACCTCTGACACGCGTGTCATAGGTTCGCCATCACTGAACTAGACCGATATAACACCTAAGAGAAATGTTATGTATTCTGTTAGGCAGGCATCTGAAAGGTAATAGAAAATGCCAATGTTGATGGAACTTCTCCAAGGGCAAAGGAAGAAGAAGAAGAAATGATGACTGGTGACTTCACAATTTTAGCCTCAGTCACAGGCACTCTTCATTGACCAAGGGGAGTGGGAGTCCTGTGATATCAATATGTCAGCAAGGGCCCTGGCTGGTTTTGCTCAGTGGATAGAGCGTCAGCCTGCAGACTGAAAGGTCCCGGGTTCGATTCCAGTCAAAGGCATATGCCCAGGTTTCGGGCTCGATCCCCAGTAGGGGGCGTGCAGGAGACAGCCAATCAATGGTTCTCTGTCATCGTTGTTTCTATCTCTCCCTCTGTCTTCCTCCCTGAAATCAATAAAAATATATTTTTAAAAAGTTTAAAATTGATTTAAAAAAATACATCAGCAAGGAACCAACCTCAAGTCTTAGAGGAGCTCCTCTGGGCAGAAAGGGCCTTCACACTATACTCCTCCAAGCGCATGGTTCACATGGTCCACGGTGGCCTCCTGAATGGGAACACTCACTTCTTTATTTGAAGTCAGTATGTATTTAAATCAATATCTCACAACAATTAACCATATTAAATATGTCACTTGCACTTTTTGAAGTAATGCCATTTAATTAAGCAGGTCTGTTCTATGGAAGATCAACTTCATTATCTGGACAGCATGTCTTTTCTTCACTTCCCTAGAAGTTTTTTGGAGTAGCAGATGTATTTTTCAGCTGTGGGAGTTATCTAGTCACTAAGACTGTATTCCTGTGGGTGCGTCCATCCTGCATGTGTCTTGAGATGAAGCGAAGTGAGGCCCCCAATTCTTGTCCAGGTGCTTTGCTTTATCTTAGACTTTGCCACTTTCTCTTCATCCATTTGATATAATAATTTTCTCAGGTTAATGTCACTCGGGGACTTCAGTTTTCAAGTGAATGCCATTTGTGGGTAGAATGGCTCCATAATTCATGATTACTATTGCAACAGTGGGACTCTTTTTTTCTGGGTGATTGCTGCTTCTATAACCCACAAGATTATGTATGGTCTTCCACATTTTTGGAATATGTTTTGAAAGGAAAAGGTAAGAAACTTTAAACAATACATTTCATCACCACCCCCACAACCCCTGCTTTCATATGGGGACCACGTGATACAGCCAGTTGGTGTGCTTCAGGAAATTATGATAACATCCGCATTTCTTTCCCACATCTAGCACTTCTCTTATTAAGTGTGCCAAGAATATATAGGTTGTAATGATAAAGTTTTAGTGCTCAGATGGAGCATTTTATTTTTCTTCTAATATTATACAAGAAAAATTTAACAACATTTAAAAGTCACCAATAGATCCTTAAGGACTTAGAATTTTGCCTGTTCAATGAGAGAAATTAGCAGCCAAATGATGGTTTGACTAACTTTCACGCTCAACATCTTTTTTTTTTAAGGATAGTTTATTGTTTTTAGAAAGAGGAAGGGAGAAGAGAGAAACATCAATGTGAATGGCTGCCTTCTGCATACCTCCTAAGTGGGCTGGAGCCCACAACCTGGATATGTGCCCTGACTGGGAATCAAACAGCAGCCAAATGATGGTGTGACTAACTTTCACGCTCAACATCTTTTTTTGTTAAGGATAGTTTATTGATTTTTAGAAAGAGGAAGGGAGAAGAGAGAAGCATCAATGTGAATGGCTGCCTTCTGCATATCTCCTAAGTGGGCTGGAGCCCACAACCTGGATATGTGCCCTGACTGGGAATCAAACTAGCAACCTTTTGGTACACAGGACTACACCCAACCAACTGAGCCACACTGGCCAGGGCCACACTCACATCTTTTTTATACTCCTTTGTATTACCTTGACTATCACACTGATGGCTAGCACAGCAGTGTTTTAACATATTTATTGATTAATTGACATTAACCAGCTTCAATTTATACCTACATATTTCCTTTAAATTCCCACCCTCTAGCTCTACCTCATTGGTTATCATCAGAGCATTCACCCAGGGAAAAAAGAGATAAGGTCTGAGGTTGCTGTAGCACAAGAAGGAAGGATGTGGGGCGAGGATAGAAGGTCAACCTTATCCAGTTGGGTCACCTGTGTGCCTTTCTCTGGGTTTTCATTTCTGTGCTTTGAGATTTAGTAATAGATGTTTCCCTCAAGGGTCTTTCCATACCTCGCTTTAAGTAGTCTGTTTTAATATTTCTGCTGGTAGTGAAGCCAGCACATGTGAGATACGATTTCGCTCATGATTATTTATGCCTCGGGCCTATTTTAGCTTCTTTTTTTGCCTCTATTTGATGTCTAGAATGTTGTTTTCTTTCTTTTTATGCCTCCCGTTTTGATTTATATTACGTGGTTAGATTTTATATGTCCATTTAGGCTATCTCAAATCCTTTCTGAGACAAGGCAGGGAATAATTAAAAAATATATTTATATATAATCACAGTGCCTTGAATGATTACTTAATCTCTCGCCTCTATTTGATGTCTGGAATGTTGTTTTCTTTCTTTTTACGCCTCCCATTTTGATTTATATTATGTGGTTAGATTTTATATGTCCATTTAGGCTATCTCAAATCCTTTCTGAGACAAGGCAGGGAATAATTAAAAAATATATTTATATATAATCACAGTGCCTTGAATGATTACTTAATCTCTCTGTGCTTGAACATCCTCTATTTCCTCTGTTTCTGAAGCTAATTTTATTTGTATAGCTACACACTGTCACTGCTATGGATATTTATGTCCCTGAAAGAGGGATTTATGGTTTTAGAATGCTCTTTCTAAGTCACTTGGAGGAAAAAGATATTTCGTTTAAGAAGCTTGCTGCTTTAAGATTATTTCTTCTTTGAAGTATACAGTATTTTAAAACACCTTGCTTTAAGCATATAATTTCTTTAGTTTCATCTATTTGGCAGGAGCTGTTGTCCATTCTCTTTTCTTGTTTGTTTTCTGTTTGTAAGAAGTTTTTATTTGCAAAGCAGTTGCCAGAGTAATTGGAATGCAGTGACCTCTTGGACTTGGACCATATTAAATATGTCACTTGGACTTGTACACATATGATGGGCTAAACGCTGTTTGAATGATCTCTCCTCCCCCCCATCCCCCAGGAGCCTTTTAAAATGTAAACTTAAAGTAACACTGACCTTGAGTGTCAGCCAGTATAGCTGATGGGCTCTAACATTTTTACTTCTGTAAATAGGCAGTTAGCTTCCTCGAGGAGAAATCATTTTCTGGATAAAGAAGCTAATTGGGGAGTTAGCAGTTTATTAGGAGTGAAAATAAATTGTCATTCATAGCTAACTGGTTTTGGCTCTGAGCTCCTTCCTGGCCTCCATATCCATAGGCCAGAAAAGGATGAACACTGCCCTCCACCCTGGAGACAGAGCAGCCATCCAGGGAGGGAGAGGAGCATGGGCAGAGCCTGTGTCCTCAGGGAACAGATAATTCCTCCAGAACCTGGGTAGCCTGGCTCCAGCCAGACACCTAATCATGTAAACCCCAAATTAGCAAACACTTTCTCAGGAGGAGTAATTTTGTAAGTTACTCCTCAGATTTGAGAAAAATCCAATCATATACTGCTTCTTTGGAAGGAAGGAAAATCTCCTGGAAAAATCGATAGCAACTCTCAGAAGTTTACCTGAGTTCAGGCTCTCTGACCAGAGCCTTGGTGAGCCTGGGAGCGAGCCACCCACTCCCCAGCCAGATGGCCTCCTTGTTGGCTTGCGGGGCCAGGACTAGGGTGAGGCACTTGCCTGGCGAGTGAGATGTGAGGAGGGTGCCAAAAATGCTATCATCAAGATAAATCCTATTTTATTTCAATATTTTTTTTAAAAAGAAAATTAATGCAAAGAAACCGGACAACGAGCACTCCGGTGTTGACTTATGTGGACAGATGATTCATTAGGGCCCCTGCCATGGGCTGACACCTCATGGCCCCTGGGAACCCTGACTGGAGCCTGCAGGCAGATGGCAGGAAACTGCCCACATGACTGAGGTTAGTTTCTTTCGCCTATTTGGTGGGGGTGGGGGCTCAAAATAGTAATTAAATGCATTTATTAAAAAAATAACCCCGTGTAATGCTTCTCACATACTTTAGTGTGTGAACTAAGGTTCAGATGCACTAGATTGTACAATCGTATTTTGCCAATATGGAGTTTAACATAATTGTCTCTATTCTTGTCACCTGAATACAACAGGTAGGAGAGCAGGACTGTGTAGGTCCCGTGCACTGCTGTTTCCTCTGTGTAGAGTATCTGTTTGATCAATGACGTGAATAAGCGAAGGACTCTATCCAAGATGGTGGTTTAGACTCTTCTACATAGTAGAAGAGACAGCAAGCTTCCAGTTCACATTTTTAGGAATTAAATAATGTTTAATATTAATACATTTCTTTTTGTGTGCATATACCATAATAATAGTAATAACAGTGTTGTAGGCAGTTAGACAGACATGCGCAGAGCAAGGATGATGGGCCTGGTACAGAAGGTCACCAGGGTGAAAAGCCCACAGGTGCCTAGCAATGGACAATCAATTGGAGGGTGGGACCTTGTCCCCAGGCTGACTTTTCCTCCCCTAGCATATGATTGGTCAAGCAGTTTGGAGCCCCTGATCTTCCCTCCCTAGAGATAACATCTAGGCCTCAATTGTATTCCAGCTCTAGGCCCAGAAAAGCAACAAAGCTGTCCACTGCTGACAACAGGACCAGCTGCATGAAATAATGACCCACTGTCCTGGTGCCTGCCAATCAGTCAGTGAAGACCACAACCCTGAATGGACACACCTGGAAAACTACTGAATATTCTATTAAGACAGTGGTTCTCAACCTTGGCTGCACATTAGAATCGCCTGGGAATCTTTTTAAAATCCTGATTTCTGGGCCTCATCCTC
>NW_005353757.1:1058640-1093321 GCF_000412655.1 Myotis brandtii
TTTAAAAAGATTCCCAGGTGATTCTAATGTGCAGCCAAGGTTGAGAACCACTGTCTTAAGATCTTTCCCTGGGACCGCCCCTAAAAATCTCTGCCCTTAAAATCTTTAGGATGGAGGACCCAGTGCGCTCTCCCTCTTAGGAGCATGCCCACGCCTTCCCCTTCCTCCTCTCCACCTCCTCCTCCCCCCAGGCACGTTACCATTAGCTTCCTTACTTCCAAGCTCCAAGGGCCCTTCCTTTACCTCCATAACTCATTTTCTAAACTCATTTCTTCTAGGAATTACTTTTTATACCTCTGTAATTTACCCAATAAATGTTCTCTTACAGCAAGCATGTCAAACTCTTGGCCCACGGGCTGCATGAAGCCCACAAGTATTTTTGTGGCCCAGCCAATATAACGGTATGTAAGATATGTTTTAATAAAAATTTCGTAACTTAATTTTTACAACATCCTGTTATACATAATTATTAATAACGAGCTACAACATTCGCTAATGACTGATTACTATCATCGTGTTGCATTCTTTTCCCTTACGCGCCTTATGCGCCTTACGCACCTTACGTGCCTTACGCACCTTACGCGCCTTACGCACCTTACGCGCAGTCGCACCATTTCTCTCTACTAATAGCGGCAGCGAATATTCTAGCAGCCGATTGCCAAGTCATTCGTCTTGGACTGACTTGTTTGGTGTGCGCAACAGGAAATGTTTCGCTTTCGGAGAACAAGAAAAATGGGTTTATTTGCATTACGCTTATTAATTTGTGCAGTTATTCCGTGTCTGGTAAGTTAATGTTCAAGAAAAAATATTAATTTTTATTAAAGTGTTCTATTATTTTATGTTAATGATTATTCACTTATTTCAGCCCTTTGTACTCAGCATGTCTCTATTGAAACAAGCCTACTTTCTATGGAAATTGAAGCTTTTGTTTTTTTGCGGCCCACAGAAACTTAAACCTTGTTTATTTGGCCCGTGTTAGCCTTTGAGTTTGACATGCTTATCTTACAGTTTGGGTCTGGACTTTGAATTGTTTCCTAGCCAGAACCGAAATACCCAGGTTGCTGAGCCCAGGTGTGGTCTGACCCCCACCAGTCAGACACGTGGTGCTGTTCCTGCAATGAAACAATTTGCTGTGGACTGAATATTTGTGTTATCCCAAATTCAGATGTTGAAGCCCCAATGTGATGCTATTTGGAAGTGGGGCCTTTGGGAGGTAATTAGGCTATGAGAGTGGAGCCGCCATGAAGGGATTAGCATTCTTAGGAGAAAGGAAGAAAACTAGCCCTTTCTGGTGCCTTGAACAGGGACTTTCTAGTTCCCAGAACTGTGAGAAACAAAGTACAGTGGGGCCTTGACTTACGAGTGTCCCGACTAATGAGTTTTTTGAGATACCAGCTGTCTCTCGGCAGATTTTTTGCATTGAGTTGACAGAGTAATTTGAGTTAACGAGCTCCTTAACGAGCTCCTTAACAGCTCGGTCTCAGAACGAATTAAACTCGTAAGTCAAGGCCCCACTGTAAATGTCTATTGTTTAAGGCTTAAACTTTAAGCCACCCAGTCTATGGTCTTCTGTTACAGCAGCCTGGATTCACACAAGAACTTTGAAAATTATGAAGTGCTCTACATGAGTAAGGCGCCAGTAGCATATTAATATTACCAACATGTATCTTCCAATGAGTTCCAAGGTTTATCAACGTTGAGACCTGTGGTAAATTAGCCTGCATCTGGAGGAAATTTGGGTCCAGGAGAAGTGGATGCATGTTGGGAACACTGTGACAATTGTGCAAAGGAGGTAGTCATTTCAGTGTGCTTGAAAGATAGGTGATGGGGTTGGGACAAGTGGTTGAGCTGGGAAGTAATGAATGGGATTAGGAAGACTTTGTTAGTCAGCTCTGTCCAATCAGGTTAAGCTAAAAACCCTGAGACATGAGTTCCGGAAGATGTCAGCAGATGCAAAAACAAGGTATGCTGCTCACACTTGCTATATATTTATTTTCCTATTTTGGCATAGTGACCCTCCTGACTACATTTCCCAAGCTTCGTTTTGGGGCTGAGACTTCTAGTGTTCTCTCATCAGTCACCAAATCCCATGGTCTGTGGGTTTTTAAGGAGTTTGGAGCACACAGTGCCTGGCTGCTTTGTAAAGTAATGACTCAGAGGAACCTTAAATTTTATATGCCACTGTGGGAGGAGATGAAATTGCTTACCTGCCTGGTGGGAATGTGGGGAGCACTAATGAGATGAGCTCTTTGAAAGGAATATTGCTATATAAATACAAATCAGGGCTGGGATAATTGCCTTAGTAGTTAAACAGTGACAGGTATATTAGTGTGACATTATAACTGTCTATAGCAGTTTCCCAAGCCTGTTGTGTTTAGCCCACCTTCATGATTTTTGTTATAACTGGATACCATGTGTACTATGATGACCAAATAGTTTTAAAATGGACCCAACTAATTTTGAAGTCTTCACCTAGAAAATATAAAAAATCATAAAACAGTAGGAAAAATAGTATAATGGACCTTATTTACCCAGAACCAAACTTCAACAACTAGTAACTCATGGTCAATTCCATTTCTTCCATATTTTTGTCCACTTCTACCTTCATATCCCTCCTTTCTCTGTATTCTTTTGAAGTAAATTCCAGACATCATAGTGTTTGATCCATAAGTAATTAAGGTTATATCTCTAAAAGAAGTGGTATCTTTAAAAATTTATAATCATAATAGCACCATCAAACAAAAATTAACAGTAATTTTATAATATTCAATAATATTAAGTTTTCGATCAGTGTTCAAATATTCATAAATAGTTTCTTCAGTCTTTTAAAATCTAAATCCAGAAAAGTCTATATGTTGCAATTGGTCAATATGTCTCATAAATTTCTTTATTCTATAGGTTCCCACTTCCCTTCTTTTCCCCTCACAATTTATTTGTTGCTAATACTTCATCATTTGTGCTATAGAGATTCCTTTAGCCTGAATTTTGCTGATTGCAGGCCCAAGTAAAGATACTTTTCTGTCTTCTGTACTTAAAATTACTCAGCTATCTCTTCCACCCCCCAAAATGAATTCTTACTAGGTGGTATGTGCTTTCAAGTGGAACACTGAATTTTTATTAGTATCATTATTCATGGATTTAAAATTTTTGACATGTTCCAATCTATTTTAATCACCATCATCATCATTGTCATCATCACCATCAAGGCTCAAATTGGTCTTTTTGAGTCCTTCTGACATGACCCCGATTGTCCTTCCTAGCTTCCTTGCCTTCTGGTGGGAAGATATTACCATGGGTATTTGGGTTCTAGAGGTGATCATAGCTGCTGACTTGCTCACTGTTTCTATGCCTTTTTGTACTGAACATAATGACAAAGACAAAACTTTTCTTGAGTTTATATTGATATTTTCAAGTAAAGATTTTAGAACTAAATTTAGAACTAAAGATTTTAATTCGATCTCATGGATGTAAAATGCCTATTTCTCTGTTCCTATGCCAAGAATATAAATTTCCAGTGACACTAATGCAATAACACATTTGTGTGTTCCCACAATACACATACAACTGTCTCAGAAAAATAACAACTGTACCACCAACCATATGATTATTGGAAACAGCTGCAGATTTTGTTTGGCTGATCTTTTATCTTTAGGATATATTCCTCTAAGGATACACACAGTCAAATTACTAGTTGTAAAGTTTTTTGAAATAATATCTCTAGGTGTGATTATGCCAGTTAGTTGCTGTACATTTAGGTTCATTTTACTTAATTTGGCTCTAAGATATTAGAAATTACCTTTTCCCTTTAATTAAAAAACTTTATATTTTGAAATAAGTATAAATTCACAGGAATTTACGAATATAGTATAGAGCAGTGGTTCTCAACCTTCCTAATGCTGTGACCCTTTAATACAGTTCCTCATGTTGTGGTGACCCCCAACCATAAAATTATTTTCGTTGCTACTTCATAACTGTAATTTTGCTACTATTATGAATCGTAATGTAAATATCTGATATGCAGGATGTATTTTCATTGTTACAAATTGAACATAATTAAAGCATAGTGATTAATCACAAAACAATATGTAATTATATATGTGTTTTCTGGTGGTCTTAGGTGACCCCTGTGAAAGGGTTGTTCGACCCCCAAAGGGGTCGCGACCCACAGGTTGAGAACCGCTGGTATAGAGAGTTTGCATGTACCTGTCACCCAGTTTCCTCCAATGGTTTCACCTTATATAATCATAGTACAGGAATATGACATTGATAAAATATATGTGTATAGTTTAATGGTATTTTATCACATGGGCAGATTTGTGTAACCACCATTGTAATCGAGATAGTCCATCCACAAAGATCTCCCCCATACTATTTCTTTACAATTATACTCACCTCCTCTTCCAACCATGCTAATCCCTGACAATCAGTAATCTGTTTTCAATCTCTATAAATTGTTCATTTTGAAAAATGTTGTATAAATGGAATTATACCTTATCTGAGCTTTTGTATTGGCTTTTTAAAGACAGCTTAATGTTCTTGAAATACATACAAGTTCTGTGTCTCAATAGTTTCTTTTTACTGCTGAGTGCTGTTCCATGGTATGGATATTCCTCAGTTTGTTTAACCGTTCATCTACTGAGGAACATTTTGGTTGTTTTCAGTTTCTGGTCAGTTTGAATAAAGCTGCTATAAACAATTATGTATAGGTGTTTGTGACATAAGTTTTCATTTCTCTGGGATAAATACCCAAGAGTGCGATTGCTAGGTTGTATGGCAAGCATAAGTTTAGTTTTTAAAGAAATTGCAAAATTATTTTGCACAGTGGCTGTATCATTTTACATTTTCACCAGCAATATAAGAGAGACCCAGTTACTCTGCATCCTCACCAGCATTTGGTACTGTCATTTTCTCTTTAACTGTCCTAAGAAGGGTGTAGTGATATTTCACTGTGGCGTTAATTTTTATTTCCATAGTGGCTAGTGATGTTGCACATCTTTTTATGTGCTTATTTGCCATTTGTGTACCATTTTTCGTGAGACATATTTTTACATTCTTTGCCCATTTTCTAATTGAACTGTGGTTTTACTGTTGAGGTTTGAAGGGAAAGATATGAGTCCTTTGTTTCCAAATATTTTCTCTCAGTATATAGCTTGTCTTACCATCTCATAATGTACCCATCGAATAATCAATGGGTCTGGGCTGCCTGTCAATACTTGAGCCAATTCAGCAGAGACAGGGTTGAATCTTATATGAGCGTGTATTCCAATAATGCCAGCAGCATGGGAGAGCAGCTGGTCATCCACAAAAATCTGCTCTCCCCCTACATAAACCAGCTGCTTATATTGGAATGAAGATTATATGGGGAAGTAGGCAAAAGGTTATGCCAAAGGACAGTTTACAGATAACTCGGGCTGGGGATTTGCAAAGCCCTGTGGGTATGCAAAGGGCTAGGGGTTTTCAAAGGGCCAGTGCCTCTGGTTTATGCAACAAGGTTGTTAATCTTTCCACGATAATAGGCAGCTCCTGGAAGTAGAGAATGGGCCCCATGTTCTGGTGAGCTCCCAGGTCCCATTTGCAACTCCCAGCCAGGTTAGTAAGTGCTTTCTTTAATTAGAACAAAACAATCACGGTTAACAGAGCATGATTAATATTTCTTATAATTATAGCTGGTCCCCAATATTCTATTTCTGCCCCTAACAGTAGTAACAGGATCGTTCATAGAGCAAATATTTTCCATTTAAGTCCAATTTATCAAGATTTTGTTTTAGGGGTATGCTTTTGGTATTATGTCTAAAAATTCTTAACAAAGCCCTAAGCCCTGACTTTCTCCTGTATATCTTTTAAAATCTTATCGTTTTACATTTAAATTTATGATCAAGTTTGAGTCAATTTTTGTGTAAGATGTGAAGTGTTTGAGGTCCTGTGTGTGTGTGTGTGTGTGTGTGTGTGTGTGCGCGCGCGCGCGGGCGCGCCTGTGGATGTCAAATAGCTCTAGCTCCATTTATTAAAAAGTCAATCCTTCAATCCTTGAATTGCTTTTACACATGCTCAACCATTGAGTGTCACTGGCCGGGCTCTAGCTATTTTTATATGCCTTCTTAAAAATAACCAAAGTTAATAAGTAGCGAACTTATAAACGTTTAATGCTGGTGACTGTATCCAAATGTAATTGCAGTTGTCCAGTATTTTAGTGCTACTTATTTCTTCTATAATTTTTCCTTATTGTATTGTTTTATGCAATCATTATTTGCATAAAATACTTATACAAATATTAGATAATGTACTTAGAATTTTTTGGTTTTAAATATTCTCATCTCTGGAACATTACTTATGTGCACATGTGTTACATCTGAGGTATCCCCTTTAAATTTTTCTTTATAAAGGTGTTTTGTTGGTAAACATCTCAGCTGGGTTTTTTTTTTGTGTGTGTGTGGTTTTTTTTCCAGATTCCTTGGTATTGTCTATGTAGACCATTATGTCACCTGCAAATAAGGATAGTTTTTTTCTTTCTTTCCAACCTGTATACCCACACCTTTTTTTGCCTTTTTGCTCTGGCTAGGACTTCCACTATATTGAATTACAGTGGTTGCAGTTGACATCCTTGTCTTGTTTCTGATCTTATGGGAGAAGCATTTATACTGTTTGAGTTTTAATCAGCTTATTCAATCTATTGGTCTATTTTTTTCCAAGTTTTGGAAATTTCAGCCATCAATTTTTTGAGCACTTTTCCAATTCACCTTCTTTTTTCTCTCCTTATGTTTGTTTTTTTCCAAGTTTGGGAAATTTCAGCCATTAGTTCTTTGAGCACTTTTCCAATTCACCTTCTTTTTTCTCTCCTTCTGACACTTTCATGATAAAATTGTGAGATATTTTGTATCATTTCATCATACCCTGAAGCTCTGCTCGTTTTTTTGTTTTGTTTTTAATTCTATTTCCTCCCTGCTGTTAGGATTAATTAATTTTTATTGTTCTGTCTTCCGGCTCACTGATTCTTTCTTCTGTCATCTCCATTCTTCTGTGAATCCATTCATTTTTTATTTTAATTCAGATACATTGAAAAGTCACAGGTTCAATTCCAGGTTGCAGGTTTGATCCCTGGTTGTGGCGCATTGCATATTGAAGGCAACCAATAGATGTTTCTCTCCCTCTCCCTTCCTCTCTGTCTAAAATCAACAATTTAAAAAAGTTTTAAAAATACTTCTAATGTCAATGCCATCTTATTGTCAGCCTCTTTTGTTTATATATTCTTATTAATTTAAGAAATTTCTTGTTCTTGGTATGGTGAGTGATTTTCCATTGAATCCTGGAAGTGATGGGTATTATGTTATAAGGTTCTGATCTTATTTAAATCTTGTGTTTTAGGAGGTTTCCTCTGTCCCTGCTCCATGGTTAAGGGGGTGCGGGACTGCCTTGCCACTGCCAAACGGAGGTGAAAATCCAAGTTTTCCATTCAGACTCTGTTGACATCTGAGGAAAAGGGGCTCCTTGTTATGGCTGGGTGGGGGTGGAAGTTCATGCTCCCAACTAGACCTCTTTTGATAGCACCATGTCTGAGGGGAGGAAAACCTATTACTTCTTCCCTTGAGGCAGCCACTGACACATGATGAAGGGATGTTTATTAGTGCTGAGCAGTGATGTAAGGTTTTTCTTCCTGACCTTGGTATAGGTTCAATTCCAGGTTGCAGGTTTGATCCCTGGTTTTGGCGTGTTGCGTATTGAAGGCAACCAATAGATGTTTTTCTCTCTCCCTCTCCCTTCCTCTCTGTCTAAAATCACAGGTTCAATTCCAGGTTGCAGGTTTGATCCCTGGTTGTGGCGCATTGCATATTGAAGGCAACCAATAGATGTTTCTCTCCCTCTCCCTTCCTCTCTGTCTAAAATCAACAATTTAAAAAAGTTTTAAAAATACTTCTAATGTCAATGCCATCTTATTGTTGGCCTCTTTTGTTTATATATTCTTATTAATTTAAGAAATTTCTTGTTCTTGGTATGGTGAGTGATTTTCCATTGAATCCTGGAAGTGATGGGTATTATGTTATAAGGTTCTGATCTTATTTAAATCTTGTGTTTTAGGAGGTTTCCTCTGTCCCTGCTCCATGGTTAAGGGGGTGTGGGATTGCCTTGCTACTACCAAACGGAGGTGAAAATCCAGGTTCTCCATTCAGACTCTGTTGACATCTGAGGAAAGGGGCTCCTTGTTATGGCTGGGTGAGGGTGGAAATTCAGGCTCCCAACTAGACCTCTTTTGATAGCACCATGTCCAAGGGGAGGAAAACCTATTACTTCTTCCCTTGAGGCAGCCACTGACACATGATGAAAGGATGTTTATTAGTGCTGAGCAGAGATGTAAGGTTTTTCTTCCTGACCTTGGAATGTCACAGTGAGAGAAATGAGCCCTAACTGTGGACATTCATGTTTTTACTGATTTTTAGAGAGAGATAGAGAGAAACATCAGTGTGAGAGAATGGTTGGCTCCCATACATGCCCTGACCAGGAATCGAACTCACAACCTAGACATGTGCCCTGCCTGGAAATCAAACCCGCCACCTTTTGGTGTAAGGGACAACTTTCCAACCAACTGAGCCACCTGGCCAGGGCCAGGAAGCATGGATATTTAAGAAAATGTCTGCTGCAGTCTTGTGGTGATATATTTTAAGAAATCAGCACATGTGCAATTGCCAAGTTAAGATTTATGGTAATTATAACTGCATTAGAAATTCATAATTAAACAAACACAGAGAAATTAAGTGTTGTGAAACTCACCTTGAATGATTGAGCTACAAATCCATCCAAAATTTAATTTGATGTTTCTGTAATAACCTGACTTCATGGGACAAATTCTTAATTTGTTTAAGCCCAGAGTAATTTGTAAATGTCCTCATAAGAAGCAGGCCCCCATAATATTCTTTTTCTAATTTTCCTGATTTATTTATTAAACTTATTTATTTTAAAAAAAATCTTGCCCAGCTAGCATGGTTCAGTGGTTGAGTGTCAACCCATGAACCAAGAGGTCACAATTCAATTCCCAGTCAGGGCACATGCCCAGGTTGCAGGCTCAATTCCCAGTGTGGGGCGTGCAGGAGGGAGTCGATCAATGATACTCTCTCATCATTGATGATTTTATCTCTCTTTCCCTCTCCCACCATTTCTTACTTCTTTTCAGTTGGGTCAAGTTTCTAAACTTTCTAAATTTCCCATTAATGAAAAGAAAATAGGATTCCACCGAGTCTCTATCTACCTACTCTGGGACTTCTGTGAGGATCAAATGAGATGATGCATGGGAAAATGCTTCACAGACATTTGGTTAAAGTGTGAAATGTTTGCACCTGGCTATAAAGCAAGTTGTGTTCCTCACCCTGATGATTGAGCTACAAATCCACCCAAAATTTAATTTGATGTTTCTGTAATAACCTGACTTCATGGAACAAATTCTTAATTTGTTTAAACCCAGAGTAATTTGTAAATGTCCTCATAAGAAGTAGGCCTCCATAATATTCTTTTTCTCATTTTCCTGATTTATTTATTAAACTTATTTATTAAAAAAAAAATCTTGCCCAGCTGGCATGGTTCAGTGGTTGAGTGTCAACCCATGAACCAAGAGGTCACAATTCAATTCCCAGTCAGGGCACATGCCCAGGTTGCAGGCTCAATTCCCAGTGTGGGGCGTGCAGGAGGGAGTCGATCAATGATACTCTCTCATCATTGATGATTTTATCTCTCTTTCCCTCTCCCACCATTTCTTACTTCTTTTCAGTTGGGTCAAGTTTCTAAACTTTCTAAATTTCCCATTAATGAAAAGAAAATAGGATTCCACCGAGTCTCTATCTACCTACTCTGGGACTTCTGTGAGGATCAAATGAGATGATGCATGGGAAAATGCTTCACAGACATTTGGTTAAAGTGTGAAATGTTTGCACCTGGCTGTAAAGCAAGTTGTGTTCCTGGGCTGAAGAAACTGCAAGGAGGCTAGTCGTCACTAGGGAGAGGAAGCCAGGCGTTGCTACGTGATATCATTACCCGGTGCTCACAGTGACCGTTGGAGCGCATTTTGCTCCATAGGGTCTCCGCAGCGTTGGCTGCGATTTGGTGGGGTGTTGCTCTGGGGTGGTGGCAGGGCCTGTGTCCCACTTGGGGGAAGCCGAGTGTTGCTTTGTGGGCACCAGGTCTGTAGTGCCAGTGTGCATCACGGCAGCTCCTGCATTGAGCGTCTGCCCCCTGGTGGTCAGTGAGCATCATAGCGACCGGTTGGATGGTTGGACACTTGGCATGTTAGCCTTTTTTATATATAGATAACTTTGTGATCACATCAGCTAATGGCATAGCTTTAATCCCACAATCTGTCACCCAAAGTAATATTTATTGATAACCTCTATATGTTGGCCTTTGCACATATTATCTCATTAACACACAATAACCTTGTAAAATTATTGTATTGATAAGACTAGAGGCTCCTGAGAAGTTATGTAACTTGTTCAAGGTGAGTAAAAAGTAGTTGTGTTGGGAAGGAGGTAAAGGGGTTGAGGAGGGTGGGGCATACTTTAATTTGAAATATTACTTTTGACACTAAAGAGAAACAGTTGTATGTAATTGCTGGGAAATTAAGGATTTCTCTCTGTAAATAATACTTAGCAATAACCTCAGAGCTCATTTCACTAGTTAAAAGGGGATAAATTACTTTTTAGGGGTGGATGATAGTTGCCCAATATTAGGCTGCTATTAAGCTAATTGCTTTTCTGATGTATTAAGTGGCTATTAATTCCAAAAGGTGAGCAGTTTATTTCCTGCAGACCAGTCAAATAAAACCTAATATCTTTAATAATAATAATAATTATTATTAAATGTATATCCATACTGGAAAGAGGCTTGTTAGGAGTGGGATCTGAAGCTGCTAGGAGGGTGAAGTGCAAGAGAGAAATCATCAACAAGAATAAACTAAACATTAATCCTTCATGGAAACCTAGCTACCAATTAAACAGCATAGGTAATTCAATTGTCCAACAGATATTTTAATTTTTACAAGCTATGAGTTTTCAGCTTGAAAAATTATCTCTTGAATTATTAATGTGCACAGAATTGATGTACTGAGTTACCATAGAAATTACCTTCAGTGCTATTAACTCTGCTAATGATGTTGCATCACCCTAAATGTGTTTCATAAGTAAAATCCTAGCAGCTACATAAATCCATGTTGCTTTATAAGTTAAGACTATTCTTTTTTTCATGTCTTTGATAAAGTAAATTCCCTGAAAGTCACTCAGTTTATACATTTAAATAAACTATAAAACAGAATTAATGTTTCCTGGTAGCAAATATCACATTAGAATTCTATTACTTGGATTTTGTTTTTATATTTCTTTTTTTCACCTTACATCTCTGAGACTGCTTGAAGCCATCCAATTCATCCATCCATCCATCCATCCATCCATCCTTTAATGCATTACATGAATTAAGCACCAACTACACACAAGGCTTTGTGCTAGATAGGCACTCTATCCTTATAAAAATAAATTACACACTATACCTCTTATTATCAAGTTTTCAATCTACCAATAGAAGTAAGACACACATATACATTACGTATATAAGAAAGTTTTTGGTAACTACCAGGAGGGTACCTGTGTATAATGTTGTTGGGAGAAAAAAAAATCACTTCTGAATAGAGGCAGAAAATTCTATCCAGATATCTCATACTTAATAGGCAACAGTTTAAAGACACTTTATTGTAGATTGTTAAGGCCCATCACAGCTGTCTGTGCTTAGGAACATGAGACAGCACTTCAGCACTCCTTTTGATGGCCATTTCTTATTGAAATCACCAACAAGAAACATGCTAATTAGAAAAATGTGACACTAAATAGAATGTGGGAAGAACACTTGTTTACATTATGAGAAACAAGACATTATTGCCTTGTTCAGCCTCAGCTGGGAGTGTGTGCTTGGGATGACTCGAGTTTTTCACCTCTCTGAGCATGTCTGCAAATGACCATAGAAGTTCTGCAAGTATTGATTTTGGAGTTATGAAAAAGTATTAGCAAGTAGGTGGATTTGCAAGTTCAATATCTGCGAATAATGAGGCTAGACTCTAGTTTCTGATTTTTTATGACATGAGTCCAAGTTTTTGTGGTACATTTCATGAAGGTATATAATCAAAGTAATCAACATATAATTAGAGTTCTGTATCTCCTAGTACCATGGTCGGCAAACTGCGGCTCACGAGCCACATGTGGCTCTTTGGCCCCTTGAGTGTGGCTCTTCCTAAGCCTTAGGAGTGCCCTAATTAAGTTAATAACAATGTACCTACCTATATAGTTTAAGTTTAAAAAATTTGGCTCTCAAAAGAAATTTCAATCGTAGTACTGTTGATATTTGGCTCTGTTGACTAATGAGTTTGCCGACCACTGTCCTAGTATAAGGCCTTGATTATCATTCAAATTCTAACAAAGTTTCAAGGCACTTTCAGCTCATGTTAGTGTATGTTTGTAGGAGGCACTGAAGGACCCTGAAGGTGACAATTAACAAACCTAGACAATGGTGAGCTAGACCAACTTTGCCTTCTTTGTCATTTCTCCTGGGCCTGATGTGACTTCTGGTTGAGTCCCTTGGAGTCTCTTCATCCCAAGTCTTACAGGACCTTCTTGAGCAACAATTGTCGTCTGTCCCACAATATAAAATAGAAGTAACATGATCAATTCCCTTTTTTGCTCTCTGGAAATCACTATAGTTTCCACAAGAAACTATTGTTTCCTAACTCATCCCCATTCTAAATTTCAAAACATCTAAACATTTCCAAGTTTATTTCATTTGTAACACAGCCAACATTTTTTTCTGAAAGATCACAAGCTAAATACTTTATTATTTTAATCATCTTATATTGTCATATTTCACCTTTCACTCTCTCATTGTACATTTGTCTTTCTACTGGATAGTCTACTAAATAGTCAATAGTTTAGAAAAGTTTGATTATTTTTATCTTTGATCTATATGTATGAATTGGTTAGAGATACCTTTATAATTGTTATTAAAAAGTTAAATAATAAGGTTCAATGAGAGACAGAATGCAAGTGTTGCAGAGGAAATTTAAGGAGGTGGGACAAGAAGGGCCAGATCCTGGGATGTGAAAATGAAGTTAGGAAAACAAATTTAAGGCCATGTTGACACTGAATGAAAAATGTGGAAAGTTTACTAATCAAGGCCACAAAATACATTTTACTATTTTTATTATTGGGACACACTGTTGAGTAGTTAAATTTTATCCTAAAATAGCTAAGAGAATAAAAGTAAATAAAATGGTGGGAGTATAAATAGGTACAGCCTCCATAAAGGGCAGTTGGGTATGTACTAAAATCAAGATGTACCTTGCATTTCCACTTCTTTTTTCTTTTTAAAATAGCAATCCCAAAGCCATTATAATATCAGCCTAATGCAGGCTTGTGTTCCTGTCCTAAACAAACATCAGTTTTGGAGGTTTAGGGTGATAATTTTTCTTATGGCTCCACCAAAATGAGTTGGGCTCTTCTGAGATCAATTTATAATGTGTAGTTTCACAAACAATTTCACATGCTATAAATAACAAGGACCTGTTGATTTCTGGTTTCCCACTCCTTGGAACTGTCATCATCTTTTGGTGATGACAAAATTTGGCAGTATATTGAAACAGCATGGTGAATTTTAATTGTTTAATAACATCATGGATTTTGACAGATAGTTCTTAAGTCAGTGATTTTCAACCTTTTTTTTTATCACATTGGACACACAAACTAATTACCAAAATTCTGTAGCACACCAAAAAATGTATAATATTTTTGTCAATTTGGCAAAAAAAAATAGTAATAATTAAAAAATATTTTAATCCTCACCTGAGACTATGTTTTTACTGAGTTTAGAGAGAGAGGAAGGGAGAGAGACAAAGAGAGACATTGATGTGGAAAACATTGATCTGTTGCCTCCCGCATGAGCCCTGATTGGTAATCAAACCCACAACCTTTTAGTGTATGGACAATGCTCCAATCAACTGAGCAAACTAGTCAGTGTGCACACCAGATAGCTATTGCTGTGTTGGCTGTTGTCATTTTTTAAAAATTAGATAATCTAAATGAAAAAAGGTTACTGTCCATGACTAAATATTGAATTTAGGTATTGAATGTTTTAAAATTCTTGTGGCATACTGGTCGAAAATCCCTGGCTTTAGTTATTGTGGAATAACAAAATTATGGAATAAAAACAAGAGTTCAGAAGTTGTAATAAAAAGGCCATTTCAGCACAGAGTCAGAGTATAGATGGCTGATGGAGCAAATTCACTCATGTATAAATTGATTCACTCAAAATATATTTATTGTGTATCTCCTAGGCACTGTTCTACATGTGCAGATAAAGAGATAAAGTCCCTTGTCTCATGGATCTTATTTTCCAACTAGAGGCCCAGTGTACAGATTTGTGCACTGGTGGGGGGCATGGCCTGCGGGGATCGGCCCACTGTGGGAGCACTGCTCATCCCGGTCAACAGAGCGGCTGTGGTCCCGCCCTCTGAGTGGCTGCTCCCGCTGTGGGAGCTCATCTCGGTCAGCCGAGTGGCACTCCCACTGTGGGAGCGCACTGACCACCAGGGGGCAGCTCCTGCATTGAGCGTCTGCCCCCTGGTGGTCAGTGTGCGTCATAGTGACTGGTCGACCAGTCATTATGGCCGTTCTGCCAATCAGTCGCTGGGCTTTTATGTTCTGATCGTTCCGCCGTTCATTCGCTGGGCTTTTACATCTATAGATGGGTGATGTGACAAATATGTGAAGAAGTTTAAGTCAAAATGTAGAGAACCACTCTTCTGGAGATGCTTGGAGCTGATGACTATCTCTGGAAGAAGGTACTCCTAACTGTGAAGATGGAGTCCTAGGGCTATGGAGTTGTGGAAATGATGGAGTAGAGTGTGGCGACTTTTGGTGTTTCCTTTGCTTTAAGGGAAAGATGAAACTTTTCTGATCCAACCAGACTTGTCTTGACTTTTTCAGAGTAAAACTGTGACAGCAGACAAGAAGTGGCACTTGTGGTGCCTTGCTTTAATGACAATCCCAGTGGTAGCTGAGATCAAAAGCCAGTTACTCAAGTGAAATTGGTCTTCCCAGTTGAGCTCTCACTGCCTCATTTCCTGATAGAGCTATCAAGTAGCAAATTAGAATTCTTTTATGGTCTTAATGATTGAGATGTTTTCTTTTTCACACACATTTCTGGTTTTTACTGATGTTTTCTTTTTCACACACATTTCTGGTTTTTACTGATGTTTTCTTTTTCACACACATTTCTGGTTTTTACTGATGTTTTCTTTTTCACACACATTTCTGGTTTTTACTGATGTTTTCTTTTTCACACACATTTCTGGTTTTTACTGATGTTTTCTTTTTCAAACACACATTTCTGGTTTTTACTGATAATCAAACTAATGGACATGGACAGTAGCTGACTGATTTTATTCTTAAGTCTTAATTGCCTAGCTTCACTGGGGACCAAAACTACTCTTGGATTTGCACAGTGGAGTGCAAATCAGACATGGTGCTCTCATACCATGATTGGAGATTCTAGGCTGATTAGGGAATAATAGTTAGCAAATGGAAGGGGACTTGATCCTCTACTGGCTAAGGTAAATAAAAGACTCTTGGAAAAGTAAGGGGGTTGATTTCCATCGTAGGGATGAAGCTTTTGTTTTGTAAGACTTATTGCTACCTAGAAGAAAGCATACTTTTCTCCAAATGCTTAAACTTTGAAATATTTCAAATAATAGGTGGGAATTGGAACACAATAAATATGTTGGTGTTAATTGATCCACCACATACCTATTGATTCCATTGTGCTAGAGTAAAGATGCAAGGAGAAACGATGAATAATCCCTGTAGCAAGACTTTTACCAACTAATATGATTAAAAAGGCTATTATAGGAAAAGCTGCATGCGGACCTAGTCCAGCTTCTAACTTCAAGTCCTTCTTGCTCTAATTGCATGCACGATCAATGTGGTCTTCATTTAAGTCTCATGATAACTCATAGGAAAGAACACTTGCCCAGGAATCACAAAGTAAGCACTCGGAACTTTTTAATATGAGTCAGGAAAGGCTAGCTGCTATGAAAAAATAATCCCAAAAAATCTCACTGGTTTTGAAATTTATTTTTTGTTCACATAATAATTCAGAGAGGGTCAGGGGTGTCTATGGTCTGTGCTTCTTCAGGCTCTGCCATCCTCTAAGGCCTTGAAATTCACCTCTGAATTCCCTGATTCTGGCTGGGGAAAACAAGGGAAAAGCCTGTGTAGAGGATTAAGCAGGAGTTTCATGGGCCAACTTGGAGAGCACAAGGTCTCTTCTACCATCCTTCTATCCAGAACTCAGTTACATGGTCACACCAAACTTCAAATAATATTAGCAAATACATTTGCTGTGTGTTCAGGAAGGAAAGGAGATGGGCCAGTGAACATATTGAAGAGTTATTGCTGGAGGAATCTTGGATAAATTGCCTGGATTAAGCATCTGCTACCTGTGATAACCTTAAAGTCAGGTAGGTCCCATAAGATTACAAAAAGAATTTTATACTATTACTCCTATTGCCAAGTTACAAACTAGTTAGAAGAATAAGGCCCACACAGAGATCATTATAGAACCAGGTAGTTTGTGATAATTACCCAAAATAAGAAAATGGTATAAAAAGGTACTTTATGAGTGGGTGGGAGGCTGACATCTCCAACTGGATGTGTCTCAAGTACCTCAAGTTCTACATGATCCAAAGTGACACACCAACATCCCTTCAAACTTGTCCCCCTCTGCTACAGTCAGTCCCCTTAGACAAGTTGCAAACCTCCGTGTTCCAAACTTTAATATAGGGACACAATCTCAAAGGATTATGGTGAGAATCCACTCAACACATATTGATGGAGCATTGACTCTGATGTTGGTTTCTTTTCCAGGCACTGGGGATACAATATGGAAAAAAATAGACAAAAAATCCTGCCTTCATGGAGCTTAGTGGAGCATGCAATAATTTATAAACAGTAAAACGCAGGGCAAATGCTCATTTTCAGGTTTTCAGCAACAGCTATGTGATCCTGGCGTGACACTGCCATGGTGGCTGTCCTGTCTGGGTTGCAGGGAGAATCATGAGCTGTCTACACATAGACACATGCCACTGTGTGGTCGCTGTGGTGAAAGCCGCCTGACAACAAGCTAACACCTACAATTTACATCATCAGATCTTGTGACTTTTGATTTGAGCTTTGTACTTAAAGCCACTGTGGCTTATCTTTAGCTATAGCTTTTAATACATATGCCATGTTCCTCCTAATTGGCAGACATGAGCCTCCAATTGTGCCATCTTCTGCTGCTCTGTAGGTAATGGTCTCTCAGCTGCCTTTCCCATGCCTACCTTGATGCAAAGAAACCCTCCAAATTCAGTTTTAAAAGAACACCAAAATCCAAAAACCTGTCTGGCTGTTTTTGTCCACTGCAGTGATAGACAAAGAGAGACTTGAGTGTAATCACAGAGGTGTCATCTTTCTCACCAGGGGGTTAGGTTCTAAAATCAGCACATAAAGTTAGTGAACATCTCATGTCAACGAGATTGCCCTAGTCCCTTAGGAAGGGCCATGTCAGGGACTGAGGCTATTTCTCAGCTGCTCCAACCCTGTGGGTTTTCCTATCCTTTTTTCATTGAGCATGTGATGGAACTCTCTCATGTTTAAAGAGAATGTTGACAGAAGTGAACAGTCTTTAAACAGCAGAAGCACAATCAAAAAGCTTAGACTGTGATAGGGTCTGGAGAAGACCTTACCTGCATGATGACTTCTCCCCTCCCCCAGTTGAGGCTCTGTCGGGTCTGGAACTAAAGGTTGGGGTTCCATGTTCGTTGGATGAAACAGGCAGACCGTTCTTTCATACTGTTTAAATTTGCTCCTTCTTCAAAGGGTGTACAGTTGAATTTGTATACATTGCTCGCCCGTTGTGCTCCTAGTCATTGCTTCACCCCTTCCTCTCTACCTTCTTGGAAGCCTCAGACAACAAATCCACACAATAGATCAGTGATGGTGAACCTATGACACGCGTGTCAGAGGTGACATGCGAACTCATTTTTTTGGTTGATTTTTCTTTGTTAAATGGCATTTAAATATATAAAATAAATATCAAAAATATAAATCTTTGTTTTACTATGGTTGCAAATATCAAAAAATTTCTATATGTGACACGGCACCAGAGTTAAGTTAGGGTTTTTCAAAATGCTGACACGCCGAGCTCAAAAGGTTCGCCATCACTGCAATAGGTAAAGAGTGTGCTAGAAGGTAAGTGCTCTGGAAGAACAGAGAGCAGGGTTAGGGAGGTGAGGGGCCACGATGGCAAATGCACATCCATTTTTGATATTATGAGCCTATTTTATGTCTTGCTCTCAACTTACTAAAGAATCTTCAAAATTATCTCCTTTGAAGCTGTGGATGAAAAGAGGCCACATGTTAACCTGACTAGCTGAGGGAAGTCCTGATTGGCAGCCTTGCATACTCAGAGACCTAAAGTAATCACAAAGGAAGGACTTAAATTAAAATTTTTTAAATTAAAAAGCAGTCTAGGGTAGGTAGTCATGTCCTAGGCCAGTATATTCCCTGACAAAGGTCAACTTTGATCTTAACTGAGCCTATTGTCTTTTTGCATCTAGGATAATGTAAGTTGAATCATTTGACACATAAATGAGATAGTCACTTAAAAATGCTTAAGAGAAACTTCAGGATAATAAGAATGCTTACGTTAAAAGCCTTTTTTAAATTTTATTAGTGTCTAGCTGGAACAGAAAGACACCTTTAAAAAGGCTATGCTTTAAGCCCATGGACACAGACAATAGTGAAGTGAAGGCCTGGGAGGGGTGGGTGCAGGGTGGAGGGGTGGTCAATAGAAAAGAAAAAACCAAAGGGGACTTCTGTAATACTTTCAACAAAAAAGGTAAGTTTAAAAAAAAGAAAAATAAATAAATAAAAGGCTACGCTTTAGTTTTTGCCTGCATATTTGTCACATATTTGTCACATATAAACTGACATTTTTATAAAATACTTATAAATATTAAAAATATACATTCATGATACAATGAAACCTGATTCCTAGAGAGTACCCGAGTAGCCACTGACAGGTCTGCACAATGTTTTCTAAGTTATCTTTGCAATGATGAAGCTGAGACATTCTCATAAAAATTTCTTTATCTGTTCATCAAGTATTTGTTGGGTGCCTCCTATGTGCCTGGCAATATGCTAGGGACTAGGGCTACAGAAATAAAAGCTACCATCCTGCCCTTGGTAAGCTTATAGTTCTAGGTCAGCAAAAACCATAAAACTTGTTAAATGCTTTATACTATCATAAAAAAAGAATCTGGAATTTATTTTTTAACACACTTTACCAAGTGATATGTAAAGATGTGATCCTATGAAAATGTCAAAAAGAATGCTGGGAGGTAAACATCACTCTCCACACTCCTTTGCTGGGCTCCAGGGCTTCACCTGGACGGATGCAGCTTAGACCAGAGGAGACCCAGAAAGGAAATGAACTGATGCAATGCATAAAGGCTCCAACCATGTTAGTAAAAACAGAAAGAGTTTGGAGGACAGCTGGAATTCATTAAAATGTTTAAAAATGACACAAGCTTATTAAAATGTTTAAAATTACACATTTTATTTATAATGAAGGAAGTATCTGTGGTTTTAAAGGAAACACAATCATTCTCCCCCCCCCGCCCCCGTATTTTTACATAGTTCAGGCCTTTGTGGAGTTTGGATGACACTGTATGATTTTAATTCCACTCTAAAATTCATTTTCTGCATTTACAAAGAATAAAAAAAACCCCAAGCCCTGGGAATTTTCAGTCTCCCGTTTCTTGCTGCCTGTTTCAGCGACACTTGCTAGCCTTCAAAGCCTTAAATAACATCAATCTTTTGAGACTAGACTATTGCAGATATGCCTGCATATCTGTCATCAGCCTGTGGACTCTGAGTTGAGCTCCTTTCTTTTTCACATCTGATTAAAATATAATGCCCATGCATACGGCTTTAAACAAACTTGATGAATAAAAATCTAAACTTCCCAAACAGATGTATTAGGTTTGAGTACTTGTTTCTTTTACAATGATTCATCTGAAGGTTAGTATCTACTGTCTCCACCTTACAATTTGTGGCCTGTATTGTTCCTTGAAGTGATCTTTCAAAACCCAGATCTAATCCTGCCATCCCCGATGCTCACACTTCTCCCTAGCCTCCCCGTAGCTTACCTACCAAACTTCTTAACTTGATGGGGAAGCTCAGTTCAGTCGAGCCCAACTCTGTTCTTCAGTGAAATCTCTCCTAGCCCAGTGACGTCCACTCTTTCTGCTGGGAGGGCTATCAGCTCTTTCACCTGGTAAGGTTTGGAACAAAGACTTGCTGAAACCAGTGGTAGTCTGTGACATCAGCTGTAAGTCCTGGGAGCCTGTAGTGTTTCTTCACCACCTCACAGGGTCGCTTAGGCTAGAGCCATGATATTCAACATGTGGTCCCCGGACCAGCAATGTTGACCTCACCTAGGAGCTTGCTAGCAATGCAACACACTTAGGCCCCACCCAGGTTTACGGTCAGAAACTCTAGGGTGGATTGAGATGTGTGTTTTAACCTGCAGGTGATTCTGATGCACAAGTGTGAGAACAGTTGCTCTAGTTCAGTGGTTCTCACCCTTCTGGCCCTTTAAATACAGTTCCTCATGTTGTGACCCAACCATAAAATTATTTTCATTGCTACTTCATAACTGCAATGTTGCTACTGTTATGAATCGTAATGTAAATATCTGATATGCAGGATGGTCTTAGGTGACCCCTGTGAAAGGGTCGTTCCACCGCCAAAGGGGTCGCGACCCACAGGTTGAGAACCGCTGCTCTAGTTGCACATAGGCTGGCTCTCTCAGGTCCTGCACACCATCATGAAGCAGTCTGTGCCCTTCAAAAGGATCCTGGGTGATTCTTGTGCATATTAATGTAGACAAGCTTCATTGATTGCAAATATTCCATTTGTACTTATTGAACCCTCTATGCACTGGGGAATGATGGTGAAAAAGAGACAAAGTCCCTGCTTTTATGGAGCCTGCATTCTACCTGGTGGTGGTGGGAAGGAGGTTGAGAATAAACTGTAAAACAAGCAAATAGACAGACAGACAGCTATAGCTTCAAAGCAATGCCAGTGCTCTTAGTGAAATGAAACAGCATGGGTGAGAGAGAGTGGGAGGAGCAATGTGAAGATATGATTTTGAGGCCAGGCCTCTGAGGAGGGAGCATTTGAATGCAGTATGAGGACAAGAGCCAGCCCGTGTCTACCTGGATCAGCCAACTCACCTGGAGGTGTTGCACAAGTTGCCGTCCACTGCAGGCTTTTGGACTCAGGAGGCCTGGGGTGGGGCCCTCGCATGTTGTGTTGCCAACAGGTTCCCAGGAGGGGTTGTTGCTGCTGGTTGGGGACACATTTTGAAAACCTGTGCTTTAGAACATGCCAGAAAGAGGGTGTGTTTAGGCTGTTGGTCTTGGGGTGTGAAACAGTCCTCCTGGATTTAATTCTCCGGGCAGCAGAAAGTTATTGGTGGGATGGGGGAGCAGGTCATGGTCTGATTTGTATATCTAAAAGATCCTTTTGGTGTTCTGTGGGAGAATGGATTTTGGGAACAGGGATAGAAGCAGGGAGATAGATGGTTAGGAGGCCACAGCAATGGTCCCTGTAAAAGACGATGGTGGCCTGGACTGGGTGACAGCTGTGGAGAGAAGTGGGCGATGTGTGGAGGGGGAGCCAACAGCACCTGATAATGGTCTGGAATGGGGGGATGAGAGGAAAAGAGGAACTGAGGATGACATCTAGCTTAGCAGCTGGCTAGAGGGTGATGCTATTTACTGAAATGGGAACTGGGGTAGGAGCAGGTTGGAGGTGGGGTGAACTGTGTGTTCTCTTTAGATATATCATGGTTTGCCATGGGGATGTCAAGCTGGCAGTTGGTACCTGAATCTGAAACTCAGGGAGGTAGTCAGGGCTTAGGGCACAATTTTGGGGAGTTATCAACAAAAAGATGCTATTTGATTGAAAACACTAAACTGGCCCGGATATCCGAGGGGCTATTAGTGTCCCAGAGCATGTCTCAGTTCCCAAATCCCCAGACCCCTTTAAGGACTCCCCTGAACCCTGCCTGGCTGGCTCCCTTATCGTTAGCTGGTACCCTGCTAGGAAGGAAGAAATCCTCCAAAACCAGCACCCTTCTCTCCCTGCCCCTGTGCTGACCTCCAACACCAACAACCTCTCCCTGCATCTCCATCTGCTTCACTTAATCCCCGTACTTACCCGCACGGGGTTTCTACTTGACCAGTCTTTGAACACCTGGCTATTCAGCCTCTGTACCCAACTGTGTTTGGGTACCCCACTGAGCTTTGGGCCACATGCAACCTTCTCTTCAGCACCGCAGTACCATCAGGTCCCCCAGTGTCCTGACCACCTGGTCCCCCAGTGCTTCGCCCACTGTCACCAAACACAGCTGTCTTATCATCTGGTTACTGCTTTGACATTGTTCTAAAGTAGTTCAACCCATCAGGATTTATAATCGGATGAGCCCCTTTCACTTAAAAAAGAATTCACTCTCCAAACTTCATTTTTAGATCAGCTCTTCCAACTTGTTTTTCTTCTTTTTTTTTTCTTTTTTGGTCTAATTGGAGGTGTTTGCAGGGCTTTTGAAAACTGCCGTGTGATGGTGCTTGTTTCTTTGGTCTGAACATGATATCCCTTAGGATCAATTTAGCTATTTGAGTCATGCTAAGATTGATGTGCTGTGTGTTCTGCTTATTGACTTTGTTTGGAAAACCAGAGCCTTAGAATTAAATGACTACATATGCTGTGCAGACATATTCATTTGGAGGATTTGTGCTTCTGTCTTCACAAAGAAGCAACATTGATTTGATTTCACATTCAAGTTCTTCCTATTTGATAAACGTTGTTCAATTCATCATAATCTGCTATAGACAGTTCCAGACTTACAGGAGGTCACCTGGGTGAGCCATGCCTAATGGAATACCCAGCTAGTCAATACATCATTTCTACGCAATCTAAATTAAAGTAAACTTTGAGGTCAACTTGAACAGAGCAAATTCATCCAGTGATGAAACATTTAAAGACCAAGCTGCTCCGGTTGATTGTATATAATAAACCAGGTTATCCCAGTTTACAGGTTAACCCCAAAGAGAGTCAGTCTCAGGCGCTGAGAAACACTGAGCAATATAAAAGTACTAAATAATACCTTCGCAGACCGAAAAACAAGATACTGTTTTTAAAGCATCTCAATCATCATGCTCGGGCAGTATCTGGTACATTGGGAGAAGTTTATCTGTTTTATGTTAATCAGGGCAAATGTGGTACTAAAATCTGGCAGAGACAATGAGACCTTGACTATTTCTAGGCTACATACATTAAAATTAGTAGCTGCCTTGCATAAGCCTTGGGGGTACAAATATAAGTAACATAAACGGTTACACAAGAAGTTAAGAATTTGGTGGTGAGAGTGGCACCTAACTAATACCGTACAATTAGTATAGGGACACGTGGCATGGAGGTGAAGCATGGGGGCTCTGGGGCAGTGATGCCTTGAAACTGAAACTTTGAAAAGTCATGAGAGAGAATGAGACCAGAGATACAGGTAGGTGGGTTGAGATGAGAAATTCTTTATATGTCAAGCTTGGATTTGGATTTTATCTTCTAGGCAATGGTTAGCCATGGAAAGATTTCAAGGAGAGGTGTAACAATAATCAGAGTTTGGTTTTGAAAAACCTTTCTGGAGGAAGTAGTGAGGGAGATGGATTAGGGCAGAGAAGAACTGGGGGTGGGAAGAGGACAAGGAAAGATGCTGAAAGACCCAGAAGAGATGGCAAAGTTTGGGAGCAAGGCAGCAGTAGGGTGTGGGGAAGAGAGGTTGGAGTTAAGGATTAGAAGCAGCATGAAAGCAGGTAGATTCCTGGGGGGCAGAGGAATCATGGGAAGCTTAGGTATATGTGAGAAGTGCCTTGGGAACATCTAGGCATTGGAAACATGAGTCAGGATTTTAAAGGGAGCTGGGGATGAAGATAAAGTCTGAGGAAGCAGCTGTTTGGAGTCTTCTGGTAGTTGTTTCACTTTAGAAAGCAGAGTTGGTATTTGTTTGATTGGAATGAAAAATAAATTTTTGTATCAGTTAATAGGAGGCTCTCCTCCCGTGCCATTCATCCTTTCGGAACACCCACAAACAGAGTTGTGGAGGGGGCTCAGTCAGGTCAGCTTCTCAGGCAGGGTTAACAGATGTCAGTTTCACATTATGCTATCCATGAGAAACCACATATCAACAGCACTTTAAATGAGGTTGAAAAACACACACTCTCCTTGGTGCTATCTGGGGCTGCAGAACACTTTCTTATTTTATCTCCGCAGACCAGGGAGAGGTTTTTATTTGAATTATGTCACCATCTTAAAGAGCAATACGTTTACCCAAAGGACAAATTAAAGCACAGAGAGGATGAGTTGCCCACATTGTTTGTCATTGTGTCAACTTGACTAAAACACAACAGGTAAGATCCAAAGAACTCTGGAATGAAGGGGAGCTCAGATATTGCTCACGATAAACCCCAAACCAAATAATAATTAAAAACAACGGCCAAGTAATCGATCAAATAAGATGTCAGTACTTTGAGGATTCATATTTTTAAATAATTTAAATGTTAGCCCCTGAGATGGTTGAATATTATTTGCAAGATAGCTTTGAAAAGGTGGAAGTTCTTTGAATGGAAGCAGATACTGTGGTAGAGGGAACACAGGCTGCTTCCCTTCAGGTTTCATTGCTGTGCATTTCAGAAGGAATGTAAGGTCATGACCCGCCTTGCTCAGGCCAACTGCTTATGTGTCCTTCTTAAAACCAAACATTTGAAATTTGCATAGCCGTTCCAAATTTTTTTTTAAATCCTCACCTGAGGATATTTTCCCATTGATTTTCAGAGAGTGTAGAAGAGAGAGGGAAAGACAGAGAGGAATATCAATGTGAGAGAAACACATTGATTAGTTGCCTTCTGCATACATCCCGACCAGGGCCCGGGCTGGGGAGGAGCCTGCAACCGAGATATGTGCCCTTGACCGAAATCAAACCAAACCAGCTAGGGCAGCAGTTCCAATTTTTGAAGCCCTTTCAGGACTATACCTCATGGTCCCCGGAACTGGTAGGCAGGTGTAGTGACCATAATTCTAACGTCTGTAAACTTGATGCTTTAACATCTGCCCTTCATGCCTATACCAGACATGACTTGTTCTAGATAATCCAGTAAAATGCCCCAGGCCTCTTGCCTTGGCCTCCTGCCTCCCTCTCATCACCCCTTTTCCCTACGTAGGGAGAGTTACAACTCAATTAATCCAGTCTACATCCCCAACTCTGACACTCCAGGCAACTATACATGCACCCCAATTATCCCCCGCTACATGCCAGACTAGGACAGCCCCTATGCCCTAACACCTGCTAAAATTATTCACACTAGTCAGTCCTAAACCTGCTTACCTTCTTCACCTGTTCCCTCCCATGGAAACCACAATGAAGGCTTCTGCACACAGCTTCTCAATCTGCCTCATAGCTGACCCTGGAGATTCCCTGTGTGGTCCCTGTGGCATGATGCATACTCCTGCTCTTGGAATCTGGGAACATAATGAACTATCTTTTCAATGGCACTTGTCTCCTATTTGTTCACCTTGCCATTCCTAGATCATAATAAAACCTTTTGAAACACAGGATAAGTAGTCTAAAAGAGGCTGGGGATCTGATGCCTACACAGTGCAGAGTTGGCTCTAACACCCTGGCACAGATCTTTCTATCCTTTAGCCCTGGACTTTGTCCCTGCTTGATATTCTAGTGAGATGCTGGGTGAAATGAGGAAATAAAATCTAATTGGGAGGATAGGGATGTGCCTTGGACATTGCTCAGGCTGTTTTTGCCTACCTATCTCGCTTGGGCATTTCCAGTCCTTTATTTGGTCATTTCTGATACCTGCAGTTTAAAGCCTTGATATATAAGAAAATATGTATCACATTTCCTCATTTCCAAATTATAAACAGACTCCTCACCGTTGATCTGCCATATACGACTGCCATGACTTTGAAAGTGCTTGACTTCAACTTCACTCCCCACATGCTGGGGTTAGTCTGTTTGTTTCACAGCTGTATTCCTAAGCTCAGCATGTCTCACACAGTCGGTACTGGTTCAGTATTATTTGAACAGATAAATATATGAGTCATTCAACTATTAAATCAGATTCCTCAACCCATCTAAAAGTTTATAAAGGTTGGGATAAAGAACTTCATGGGTCTCTATGGTAGGCTGAATAATGGTGCCCCCTAAAGCTATCCACATTTGAATCCTTGGAACCTGTGAATATTATCTTATATGGCAAAAAAGATTTGATTTCACATTGCAGATGTGATTGAGTTAAAGAACCTTGAGATGGGGTGATATTATCCTGGATTATTTGGGGGGCCCTAAATCCAGTCTATGAAAGAGGCAAAGGAAGATGACACCACAGAACAGGGGGAGGTACTGTGATCGAGGAGGCATAATTTGAATGATGTCACATCTTACATAACAAGCTGGAAGTCAAGAAGATATGACATGTATTTTAAACAATACAATTTGATCACACAGGTTATTTGAAATATAAAATCTGACAAAGAAATATGGCTTTGAGAGGTATAATGCCAATGTGTTATAAGTTAGTGAAAATTACTAATGTAACTTTGCTACGTTACATTCTTTTTAAATATAGAATTCTATGGAAACTTCTTTTCCAGGATATTTCTTTTACCAGAAAAATGAGTTGCTAATTTATCATTTGGTCTTATTGCAGTCTTCAGCCTATACTCTGTGTCTAGGCTTTATCTAATATCTGCAAAGGGGACAAATCTAGCAGAGGTTAACCATCTTCAACCTAGAGAACAACTAACTCTTTTCCCCTGACAAGGGAGGTCAAGGTAGAGTTATTTCTAATTCTGAAGGCTGAAGGACACTTTTCATGCCCACTCAGTTGGTGTCTGAAAGGTCTCCAATCTGAACCTACCTTACTTTTTTCCTCTTAGCTCCTCTGGGAACTTGCTATTTCAGAATATCCACATAAGCATTGTTTACTTTTCTGGAGTTCCCTAGGGAAGGTAGCCTGTGCCTCACAAACTTACATAGATGGCCAACACATGCATATGTCTTCTACACCAATAGAATTCATTTCTTTAATAACATTTTTACCGATGTTATATGTAGAAACATTATTATTAGGAAGAGTGATGTGAGTAAGTGTCTCCTAGGTTTCTGGCTAAGATACCCGATGAGTGGTTGTGATTCATTGGGCAAAAGACTATGAAGTGAAGCAAGTTTATTGGAGAAGATGGTGATTTAGATTTTGATGTATTTGCATATAGGAGATAACTGAAGCTTTACAAATGAATGATATTGCTTAGGGTTAAAATGTAGGATGAGAAATAAAATTGCCTGGCTTTTGTTTATCTTTTTATTGTTCTGTAAAAGTTCTTTAACTATTAAAGATATTAGCATGATGTATGTTGCAGGTATTTTTCTTTGTCATTTACCCTATAATTTCGTTTAAAATATTTTTTGTACCAAACTTTTCCAAACAATAATGCAAAAGTCTGTGAATGAAGGAATAGAAGGAAATAGCGATAAAATATATAAGGCTAAGTGAGATTATTCTGTTGTTGTTGTTTTTTTTTTCTGGTAAAGAGCTTTATCTTTGGGGGCCGGGGGAGTGGAATGAAACTCCATATAAGGTGTGAGAGGAAGTCAACATGAGACAAAAAAATTATATTTATTTCATTTATTAGCAAATATTATCTGTGACATTTTAACAAGGGCAAACATTTATATTTAGGTATGTTCCTAGCAGATTTCAGTTGTTTCTTAATCTTTCTATAAATTTTCGTCTTGCTTTTTTTCCTTCAGAAATATTTTTATCTATGTCTAATCATGGACTAGTTTGATTTCATTTGTTTTATCTATAACTTGTATAATTTACCCTACTATAATTCGTGCAAGATTAATGAGCTATTTTAGGGTTTATGAAAAGCAAAATTTCTTCAGCAAAGGAAAAATGAGCTCATGAAATGAAATTTGATAACTCTAAACCAATCATAATCAATTGATAAGCAACAAATTTAGTTACATTTTACTTTTACCATATAGCAAAGTAATATGAACACAAACATATCCTTAATAATCAGAGATGAAACTTATCCTTTATCTTTTCTTCACTTCATTATAATGAGATTAAACAAAATCTTCTTTAAACTTTAATCTTCCCCAATTTAAGCCACTCCTGGTTAAGCAAATGTCACACTTTCTTTTCATTTATAGGGTTGCTTTTCCCAGATCTTTACAGGTGCTCACTAAATAGAAGTACTAGGAATGCTGTTTTGGTGCCTGCAATTCTGTGGGATATCTGCTGGTTTTTCTACTTTTAATGGTTATCTTCCTAAACTGCTTTTAAAAGCACCGTGGCCTTCTGTGCCAAAAACACTTTCAGAAACAGGCATGCTTCTAATAACATGACCTGCCTATTCCAATTGGCCTGGAAAAGTTCCAATTAGAATTACAATTGAGGCCCAAATGGTCACAGTCAAATTAGACATTTGTCACCTAGAAAGAGACAAGACAATCTTGATTGGGGAGGAAAATGCAGGACAAGGTTTTCCCCTCCAACTCTTAGCTTATAGCACTGATTAGTTTGATTAGTTATATAGTTATCTCCTTCTCCACTTTGCAAGAAGGCATCAAAGAGTCTATGTAAGAGACAAAAGAAAAGATACATTTCATTGGTCACCAAATGGGAGTGTTCACTTGGAACAAGTCTTGATAGCAGAAGAAAAGGAAGGTAATGTGTCAGATACACTCAACACATGCAAGGGGCACTCACTGGGGAGCCTACTGTTGCAGAAAGGCCACCACCATATTTAGCCTTGCCTGTTTTTACATTTCCTCTCATTGTTCCTGATACCTAGTCCGTGCACAATACTTCTCATCAAAGTTTCAAGGTACTTTGCAAATTGCTGTTCTGCTTTGATCTTCTTAATTGCTTGCTGTGTGATGATAGTAAAGACTTAGGAAGAAAGAGAAGATGTATTTTTCTTTGAAAATAAAATATATAAACATGAGGTCTTTATTATAAATGATGGAGGAACTAGATAGATGAACTAACTGCTCAAAAATGCCGTGATTATTTTGTGGAAGTGGCAGCTTGCTTACTTCCTCCACCTCCTTTTTGCTGCCCTATCTCCTTCTTTTCCTTCACCTTTATCATCAGAGAAATTGTTCCTTGTGTAAAGAGATCTATTTTAGACACAGGAATGATCCTAAACATGTTCCTGTACATGAGAAACTTGACATTTAAGAGTTCATAAAGGAGCAAGATCAGAAAAAGTAACAAGAAAACAAAAACAGAGACCTTTTGGAAAGGCTAGTCTCCACCAAGAACCCCAGAGGCACTGCTTTGTCCTCATGGTGGTTGGGATGCGACAGTGGTGCCATCACTCATTGGAATACCTTTGGTGGTAATGGCGAAAATCCTAGACCCGATCATAGCGTGTACTGAGTACCTATTTATTCTATGCCAGGCATTTAGATGCTTTGCCTGCAAGATCTCATTTTAATTCTCACAAACTGTATGAAATAAGTATTAAAAGACTTATTTTCCCTATTATTCAGTTGAAAAAAAACACTGAACATCAAGGAGGGAAAAATAACCTATTATAATACACATAGCTAATAAGTATTGTAGTTTTGAGGCAAATCCAGATCCGTCTGTCTCAAAAGCCTGAACTGACATTTCAGTGAACATAATTATTTACATGGTTATTCTCCTGAGGCTTTGAATATTAGTATTTTTAAAAATTATTTTAAATTTAATTTTTTAAATGATTTCTATGCAGTCTTTCTATCACTCAGTCTTTAAGCATCCAGGTACTTACCAACTAGAGTTCCTGGTAAACTATGGCATAATGTATTTGCCTGGTTTAATCAGTTGTAAAACTTGATCGCTGATGGCTTGGTTAACTCTACTCTCATTTCCATCTTCTGACCTCAGTGGCTTTCTGTGGTTTGGAAGTTTGATAGTTCCTTATTTTCTGTTGTAGTAGACATCTGTTTGTTGTCTTTCCAGCACTAATTCTTGTTCCTCTTTTCTCTTGATGGCCTCAGTGTCTCTTCCAACTCCAACACTTGGCTGGGATGGACTTAAGCAACAACATAGATGGACTTTAAGAATATTATGCTAAGCAAAATAAGTCAGACAGAAAAAGTCATGAACCATATGATTTCACCCATATGTGGGATATAAAACTGAAAGCAACAAATAAACAAACAAGATAAACAAACAACCCAAAACTCATAGTCAGAGACACCAATATGGTGGTTACCAGAGGGAAGGCGGTTGGGGGGTAGGTAGTCATGCATTAAGGGGCTCAAATATATGATGATGGAAGAAGATCAGATTTGGGGTGGTGAGCACATGCAATATACAGAGGAAGCATCATAGAATTGTGCACTTGAAACATATAATTTTATTAACCAATGTCATCCCAATAAATTAAATTAAAAACATTATTTCTCTAAGGATGGTAGAGTTGGCATGGGTCTGCAATTATTTAAAGGCCTCAGATTATGGTTAACTAGGGTTTCTTATAATAGTAATTTCAAATTATTTATTGTTAAAAGCCTCCTGATACCCCTTCCTTTATTTTCCTCTCATCTAGCAGCTGTATTTACTGATACTGATGGTGAATTGTTTAACCTTTTGAAACCAATTTTTTGGTAATTCTAGGGTGACATTTGCACATGTACTTGGCTTTCTTTATAAATAAACTATACGAAGCTCATTTTAGAATATTAGTAAATGTGGAAAAACATAGAGCTGAATATAGACTGGCATTATACTAATTTGGGGGCCATTTCAAATAACGATTTATTTTGCAAACAAATTTCAAACCCCCTGCTTATAAACACTACAACATAAAAACTAGTGAGCTTAATATTGCTTTCATATCTTATTTGCTGCCATACAAGGAATGACTTTTAAAAGATCAATTTTACTGACTTTTTTCCAGCTAGACTAGAGGCACTGAATTGCACTGGGGAAAACAGCTTCTATTAAGAGCAAGGAGAAAAATATCATGGAGCACACCGAAGTGCAGAAATAATTCAGAGATTTGCAGGCAATTAAGATCATTATGAGTCAATTCAAAGATTCAGTGGGGTTCCTGAAGAACACAAAGGAAGTTTTAAATCTTTAATAGGGATCCTGGGCAGATCTGCTTGGGAATTGGCATGTTTCTAGACTTTTGGGAAAATGGGAGAAAGAATATATCATTTACACTTTTATGGCAGTACTGAGAGTGACAGCTGGCTCAAATAGCACCTTGAGAAAATTGCTTTATTTTTCCATGTGGAGTTTTTCTTTAGAAAGTAATTGGAAATCATGGAGGCTTGGCCACAGGGAGGGAAAAGAATGGATAGTTAAGACTCTATAACATGAACAACCTCTGCAAAGTCAGAGGCACTTGAGAGCAGACAGAGCGCAGAGGAAATTGGCTCTGGCAGCAGCCCAGAGGGCTGCACCGGCAGCTGGTCTTAGAGGAATTAATTCTCGGAAGCCTCCGCTGCTGCCCAGGTACAGATGGGATCATCTGGCTGACTTTCACCAGAAAAAGGAGAAGGATCCTCTTGGACCATATGTTTGTTTGAATACTGTGAAAAAGGCAAGACTTTCCTGAAGTAATTCTTAACAACCAGTAACTACATATCTAGTTTTGTAAAGGTCATGTTGAAATGAGAAGAAAATGCTCTCTAGAATACCCACAGACTTGGCAAGGAGAGATGGGAAAGCGACATGGGCCACGAAAGGAACCATATGACCCGAGGGCCCCAGCTCTGCCCCAGCTCGGCCTGGGCTAGTTATTTATCCTAATGAATATATTGGTAAAACTCCAACAATCTGATCTGGTTTAGCCCCTTCATCAGAAACTGGGGTAAGTCTATGGCAGGCAGAGGAACAAGAAGACGGCTCTTTCATGGGCCTCAGGGCTTAGAGCCAGTGGGTGGAGGGCATGGAGAGCTCTGGGCTGGAGATGGGAATGTAGAAGTAGGTGGGACCCCATTTAACCAGAAGTCATCGGTAAATTTTAAGTGAGGGAATGACCTGGACAAATGTGTTTTAAATAAACTTTGTCTTTTTCAAGCAGTTTTAGATTTATAGAAAAAAATGTAAAGATAATGCAGGGAGTATCCATATATCCTGCACCCATTTTCCTCCATTATTAATATCTTATTACAGTGGTACATTTGACTAATACTAATGAAACAATACATTACTATTGTGGACGAAAGGGGCCACATGCTGACCTGACAAGCTCAGGGGAGGCCTGCGTGGCAGCCTAGCAGACTCAGAGACCTAAAATAACCACAAAGGATGGTCTGAAATTAAACTGAAACTGAAAGCAGTTATGGTGGGCAGTTACGCCCTAGGCCTGTATCTTCACTGACAAGGTCCACTTTACCGTAACTGAGCCTATCTGTCTTTTTGCATCTAAGATAACATATCCTTGGGATATCTGGGTAACTTGTGACTTCTCTTTTTATGGAACCCCTGGGGCAAGCCAGGTGTGCTGGGCCCAGAACAGATGCAGCAGATTCCTTCATTTATCATGTGAATTGATCCTGCACCCACCTAAGTTTATGTTCATCATTTTACTTTTTATCCAATCCCAGAGGTTTCCCCGCTTCGCTTTATCCCTCCTCCTTAATCTATCACCAATGAATTTTATGTAACCCACCTATGTTCCTCCTTTGAATTTCATGTATAAATACGGATGTAACCCTGCCATTCTCCGGAGCACTATCTCAATTCGTTGAGGTTCTGCTTCCCGGCATATGTCGACAGTTTGGCTCAAATAAACTCACAAAATTCTTTACAGGTTTCAATGGTTTTTTTACGTTAACACTATTGACTAACTAAAATCCATAGATTGTTCAGATTTCCATAGATTTTACTCATTGACATTTTTCTGTTACAGGATATCACATTACATTTAATTGATGTCTATGTCTGTCAGGGCTGCTATAACAGAATACCTTAGACTGGATGGCTTACACAACAAACACTTATATTTCACAGTTTGGGAGGCTGGGAAGTCCAAGGTCAAGGCTCTGGAAGACTCGGTATCTGATGAAAGCTCACTTCCTGGTTCCTAGACTCTGATCTTCTTGCTGGGTCCTGACATGCCCAAGGGGGCAAGAGAGTTCTTTGAGATCTTTTTTCTAAGGTCATGAATCCCACCCATGAGATCACTGCTAATGTTGACCTTGATCATCTGGTTGAGGCACTGTTTGCTAGGTGTCTTCACTGTAAAGGTCCTCTCCCCCTGACCTGCTTTCCATACTGTGCTCTTTAGAAGAAAGTCTCTATAAACAGCCCATACTTAAGGAGTGGGAAGTTATGCTCTATCTCCTTGAGGGGAGGGTGTATACATAAATTATTTGGAATTCTTTTTTTAAAATCCTCACTAGAGGATATGATTTTTAGACAGAGAGAGAGAGAGAGAGAGAGAGAGAGAGATGGATGAAAGAAACATTGGTTGGTTGCCTCCTGAATGTGCCCCCCAATGGAGATACAACCTATAACCTAGGTATGTGCCTTGACCAGGAACTGAACCAGCAACCTTTCTGTGCATGGGACGATGCTCCAACCAACTGAACCACACCAGCCAGGGCCATTTCTTTTGCATTAGTCTTTTCTCTCTCATTTATTTATTTGTTTAATCATTTATTTGTATCAGTATGGGATCATGGGCACTAATTTTGTACTTTGGATGATAATCAAATACAACTCTATTTATTTTGTTGCTTAAATTATCCCAGCTGTGGCCACCGGGAATTCCTCCAATTGGCTTCTGTGTCCTGTTGGCATACTCCCATCATTGTGTGTGTGTTTAAGTACTCTCTTACTTTCTGACACATGAGCTACTACAGGCTCCTCTTGTATGTTTCCTACTCCTCATCCTAGAACCAGCCATTGCTTCACATTGAAAAATGGTATTATAAACCACGATATGGGTGTTAAGTATGCTTATTGCTTCTGGGATATCATTGTTGGTATCTTTTCACCTGAAGAGCAAGGAAGTCTATGTGTACACTATCTCTGTGCAAATATTTTTATAGATCATCACCTGTATCCATATTAAGCTAAATATGAGTTAGTACTTGCTATAGACTGAATGATTGTGTCCCCCTAAAATGTATATTTTGAAACCTAATCCCCACTGAGATGATGTTTGGAGGTGGGGTCTTTGGGAAGTGATTAGGTCATGATGGTAGAGCCCTCATAGGTGAGATTCATGATCTTATTAAAGAAAGTCCAGTGATCTTGCCTTACCCTTTCCACCAGGTTAACACACAGCAAGAAAAATGTCATCTAGGAACCAGAAAGTAGGCTCTCATCAGATACTGAATCCACCAATGCCTTGATCTTGCATTTCCCAGGTTCCAGAACTATGAGAGGGAAAAAAAAAAATCTGTTCTTCATAAGCCACTAAGTCTATGATATTTTGTTATAACAGCCTAAATGAACTGGTGACTCTAC